>NC_087201.1:115992710-116088487 GCF_015104395.2 Macrobrachium nipponense
CTCCCTCCACCCCTTCTCCGTTTTCCTCTCTTCTCACCTGCCTCTTTACCTGCTTTTCCAGTATCCGATTAGTTTCCATCGTGAGATAGATGTAGGAATAAGATGACAGCTGGAGGAAGCAGCCAGCGAGGCGGTACAGATAGAAAGGAACTGTATTTTTATTTACAGAGTAACTCAGCGGAAAATGATGAGATTAACCCGGATGCTGTGAAAGAAATAGGGGGTGCAGCAGTTCTTTCTGTAATTATCTTAAGACAGTCATCGTCATCATTATCTCGTGGAGCAAGAGTATCATCATCATCATCATCATCATCAGCAGCAGCAGCATCTTTGAGAACGACATAATCCTTTTTGGTTTGCCAAGACTCGACCATGAGCTGACTTTTCAAAACTTCAGCTGACACTCGAGGGAGGAAGGAGATGTTTACTCGCATCAAGATCCAGATTTTCTCCACCATTTTTCTGCTCCTTTGAGTTTCACGGGTTGCCGACTGTAGTGGTTTCTTCCCTTATGTTGTTCATTTCATTACTGAAATTTTTGTCTCGTCTTCATTTTTATATTTTTGTGGTGTTACACACACACACACACACATACACACACACTTACATAATGCACACACATATATGGTCTATGTATATATGTGTGTGTGTGAATGTTTGTGCGAAATTTCCGGCAATTGTTTACATCTGGTTAATTTGATCTCTCCCAATTTTGTGTGAACTATATGTTACATGATTTTTTTAAAAAGTGGCTTTGACATCACATGAGAATTGAACCCCAGTATAAGCTCCTTTGCTAAGAATAAAGGTCCATGATTCTCGCATTTATTAAGAATATAATTGCAGTTTTCAGAAATTAATGTCCAATAATCACTTTTTTTGAGAATGACATTTTCATACAAATTGAATTATGACGTATTTCTTAACAGCAGAGGTACTACAGTAATCAGTCTTCGCTTAGTAGAAGATCACTAATCACTTTTCTTGTAAGAGGCTGATCTTCATTGGACACCCATGCCTTTCTCAATTACGTTTCTTGAACTTTTAAAAACCAGTGAATGGGAAATTTGCAAGGAGAATAATAATGATTATAAAGGTTGTAAAAAAAATTGTGCTGAGAGGAGTCACTTCGTCAGTGAGACCATTCGTCAGTTTTGTAGTTAACCCAGAATACGAAAGAAAGCTTTCACATGTCAGTTTTCGTATTTGTCCCTTATTTACATTTTTATATTTGTTTATGAGATTTTGTTTCATGGTATCTGCCTTTCATGTTTTCAAGTATTTTTAGCAGGGCGAGTGCGAAGAAGAGGTGGTACGCGCGTTCGTTATTTTAGAATGATCTGTACTTAAAGTCATTTCATTTTTTTTAGAAAATTGTTCAAATTAAAATTTTTTCTTGTAAAAAAGGAATTTAAGGGGAATTATTTCAAAGTTCCTTGATCAGTTGTCACTTTGAAGACATTCTTTGGTGTTCTGGAGATTAATTTTGGAGAAAGGAGAAAAATGTCAGGTTCCTATTTGATCTGAGTTTAAACAGTACCCCCTTCCAAAGAAAATAATGAAATGAATCTTACGACCATTATTGTTCTTAGCGGAAGCTGTTATGTAGTTCGTGAGATATCCGTGTTGCTGATCGTTTTCCTGAAAGAGGTCATTGTGAAGGAGACCTTTCTACGAGAACCGCCTGAAGCTACGATTTCTCTCTCTCTCTCTCTCTCTCTCTCTCTCTCTCTCTCTCTCTCTCTCTCACACACACACACCACACACACACACACACACACACACACATTAAGTGCTACTTTCCTCCCTCAGGACTATATCTAGGACACATTCGTTATAGTCTTTGATCCCCTTGGCGCCGTTTTCGAGCACTGTTCTTGTTTGGACCATGTCTGTCTAGAGTTATGGGAGACCTGAAACAAAAGCCTTAGTATACCGACGAATTTACGGCGTAGTTCGATGTCATAAGCATCATCATTTGTGATTAAATCCATATTTAATGTGCAGCATGTCCATGTATTGAAGCAAAAGAAAACAAACACATTCACACTCGTGCGCGCGTGCGCACTCACACTTTTATACACAAACACACACACACGCAAATAATATAAATACACATATATAATATATTGTAGCCACATATAGGTCTGCATACAATTGAAATTGATATAAAATTATTATTTTCTTTATTTTATCACCGTTTCCTACTGTCAAAATAGTTATTTTTAATAAGAGGTTCATTCATTGATTTTTCTTAGCGTCGGAAGAATAAATGAATGCTTTTAGACGGGTGAAGTATTTTTATGATTTTGAAGGGCTGGAGAATTTCGAATATACTATAAAATGTAAATTTTAGGAGTTATTTGCCAACCCGTAATTAATTTCTACTGTTGCTGCATTTAAAGTTAAAATATTGTAGAGTTATCACGCCAGTTTTATTATTATTATTATTATTATCATAATCATAATCATAATCATAATCATAACTCATAATCATAATCATAATCATAATTATAATTATAATTATAATTATAATAATAATTAATTATTATTATTATTATTTTATTTATTTTTTGTTTTTTTTTTTTTTTTTTTTGCTCTATCACAGTCCTCCAATTCGACTGGGTGGTATTTATAGTGTGGGGTTCCGGGTTGCATCCTGCTCCTTAGGAGTCCATCACTTTTCTTACTATGTGTGCCGTTTCTAGGATCACACTCTTCTGCATGAGACCTGGAGCTACTTCAGCCTCTAGCTTTTCTAGATTCCTTTTCAGGGATCTTGGGATCGTGCCTAGTGCTCCTATGATTATGGGTACGATTTCCACTGGCATATCCCATATCCTTCTTATTTCTATTTTCAGATCTTGATACTTATCCATTTTTTCCCTCTCTTTCTCTTCAACTCTGGTGTCCCATGGTATTGCGACATCAATGAGTGATACTTTCTTCTTGACTTTGTCAATCAACGTCACGTCTGGTCTATTTGCACGTATCACCCTATCCGTTCTGATACCATAGTCCCAGAGGATCTTTGCCTGATCGTTTTCTATCACTCCCTCAGGTTGGTGCTCGTACCACTTATTACTTGCAAGGTAGCTGATGTTTCTTGCACAGGCTCCAGTGGAGGGCTTTTGCCACTGAATCATGCCTCTTTTTGTACTGGTTCTGTGCAAGTGCCGGGCATTCACTTGCTATGTGGTTTATGGTTTCATTTTTCGTATTGCACTTCCTACATATGCGGGAGAGATGTTATTTCCGTCTATCGTACTTTGAATATATCTGGTTCTTAGGGCCTGATCTTGTGCCGCTGTTATCATTCCTTCAGTTTCCTTCTTTAGCTCTCCCCTCTGTAGCCATTGCCAATTGTCATCGCTGGCTAGTTCTTTAGTTTGTCTCATGTATTGTCCGTGCATTGGTTTGTTGTGCCGAGTCCTCTGTTCTTTCTGTCTTTCTCCTGTCCTCCTGTATATTTCTGGGTCTTCGTCTACTTTTATTAGTCCTTCTTCCCATGCACTCTTTAGCCACTCGTCTTCACTGGTTTTCAGATATTGCCCCAGTGCTCTGTTTTCAATGTTGACGCAGTCCTCTATACTTAGTAGTCCTCTCCCTCCTTCCTTTCGTGTTATGTATAGTCTGTCCGTATTTGCTCTTGGGTGTAGTGCTTTGTGTATTGTCATTTGTTTCCTGGTTTTCTGATCTATGCTGCGGAGTTCTGCCTTCGTCCATTCCACTATTCCTGCGCTGTATCTGATTACTGGCACTGCCCATGTGTTTTATGGCTTTTATCATATTTCCGGCGTTTGAGTTTTGACTTGAGTATCGCCTGAGTCTCGCATATTCTTTCCTGATCGTGTCCTTCATCTCTTGGTGTTTTATATCTCCTCCTTCCATTATTCCCAGGTATTTGTATCCTGTCTCATCTATGCTTTTGATGTTGCTCCATCTGGTAGCTTTATCCCTTCAGTTCTCGATTATTATTATTATTATTATTATTATTATTATTATTATTATTATTATTATTATTATTATTATTATTATTATTATTATTATTATGCTAACAGTGTACTATTTTCTTTCATTTCAGGTAAGTGTATGAGATTTAGATGTGCTCCTTGTTTACTGCTCTCAGGTAATGTGACAAGAAACATTTACATTCACTTGAAATATAATTTTTTATTAGAAGATCTTCCCTTCAACACTTTATAGTAGGCATTTAAGTGACTTCAGACTGAGAGTAGCAGGAGGGTTAAGTATAAGACTTTTGCAGTGTTAGTAAGAGAAAGTTTAATGTTATTGTTATAAAAAATACGGCAATAGAGTTAATGGAATGAAAGAGGATAGGAAAATAAATATTAGCATAAATAGTGGAAGAATGGAAGAAGTTGATTAGTATTAGTATATATTTTGGGATTACATTTGACGAATGAAAGCGGGAATAGAGAAAGATGATTCACAGAACAGGAAAATAGAAGTATCTAAATTATTGTAAATGTGTGCAAGCAAAATGTCTTAATGCCCGTGCTGAAAGAAATAATATTTTTCCTGGTTTGCCCTTCCGCTTTCGCTGGGGTCTTAGTACCAGGTAATTCACCTCATTGAATTTCCAGTTTCATAAGAAATCCTTAGATACTGATCATAAAGTTTGTATGATTAGTCTTGAATTTAGTGCTGCTTTTGATAGTGTCATAAAACCATGGTTTCCAAACTTAGGCTGATGGGAGTTTCTTTTTCTAATGCGCAAAAATGGGTGTACTGAGAGTCTGAAGACTTCTGGAGACCTGATCTCTGTGTACCCCGAGTTAAAGTTATAGCTGGAAATAAAGATCGTGATATTTATCCGCAGTCTATCTTAAGGAAATGTTAAGATAATTTTATTTTATGTTTTGGTCTTCATCAATTGACTCGTATCTTGAATTGTTAAACAGAAACTTAGAAACAAAACTAAAATGAATTTCTTATCCTTGATCTTGAGAGTAATCTCTGGCATCGATGTTCATTCAGTTCATTGTGCATTCCCTATAAGATATTGCATCGTTCTGATCATCCTTCAGATCTTTCCACACTACACCATCCACCACTTAGCCCTCGGTGTTCAATTCATGTAACAGCATTTCCTTTCCTCCTGTAAGGTGCAGCACAACAGTTTCCTATACTCTGTTTTTTTTTTTTAATCTGTTCATCCGCCTGTGGTGTTTTTGTATGGTAACACTGCGTCCCGGGCTTTAGATAGTTACATTCAGCTTACATTTAACGATTATAATAATATCCTATTTCGAATATTAACGATGTAATTCGCATACAGTAAATTATTAAAACACTTTTCAGTTACAAATGTACTCCCAGATATCCTTTTATTTACGTAAAACTTACAATTAGCGTAACTATCTAAAGCCCGGGACGCAGTGTTACCATACAAAAACACCACAGGCGGATGGACAGATGAAAAAAAACAGAGTATAGAACTTTTATTCGTGTTGTGACCAATTAGTGGAATTATCTTCCTATTCTTTTAGTTGAATAGTGTGAACTCGGATCTTCAAACTTTGATGTAAATTAATTTTCTGTTATGCTTATTGACATGAGCCTCATTTCATAGATTATTTGCTATTTTTTCTATTGATTGAGATCATTATATATCGTATATAATTTCACTTATTTGTGTTTCATTGCCTAGTTTTCTCTTTACTTTTCAATTCTATTTCCTCTAATGGGCTGCGTTCCTCATTGAGGACCTTGACTTCAAGTTTATTCCAACAAACATTGACGCTTGACTCTTCAAAATTATTGAAATAAAAATGATAGCAGGAACTCGTAGATGCCAGAAGAGGCTGACATTTAGAATGTTTCATTCACAGGAGATTCATCCTTAATTCAGTAGCTAGAGTTTTTGGTAGTGTTATTTAGTTTGTTTATCTCTGATGCTCCCTACTGTTAGAAGAAGTGAGTTGAATATAGTGTGTGTATGTATATATATATATATAAATGGATGTGTGTGTGTTCCACATACACTTTTGAGATGCAATTTCAACCAAACTTGGTATAAGTACTACTTACCATATGGGAATGAACACTGGGGTTAAGACATCACTGGTACTAAAAAGCATGTGGGAAGGGGGAAAATGTAAAAATTATAAAAAACCTCAGATATTAGTGTTTAATCCATAGTTTTCGAGGTCGCTGAGAAGAATAGTGGCACTCCTGATGCCCTTTTAGCCCAAGTTCAGTCCTGACAGGAAGGTGGTTGGGAGAGAATTAGATGGGAAGTGGGTGACATGTAAGAATAACCAAAAGATATTAATGTTTAATTCATAGTTTTTGAGGTTGCTGAGGAGAATAGTGACACTCCCGATGTCCTTTAGGTCCCTTTTGAGCCTTGATGGGGAGGGGGGATGGTGAGAAGTGGGTGGGAAGGACGTGAAATGTAAAGATAACAAAAAGACAGATATTAGTGTCTAATCCAAAGTTTTTGAGGTCACTGAGAAGAATAGTGACACTCCTGATGCCCTTTTAGTCCAAGTTCTTCCCCAATAGGGAGGGGTTTGGGAAGGGTTAACATGTAAAAATAATTGAAAACAGATATTAGTGTCTAACCCACAGTTTTCGAGGTTGTTGAGATGAATGTTGACACTCCAGAAGCCCTTTAAGTCCAAGTTCAGCCCCAATAGGAAGTGGGGTTGGGTGGGTGAGAAACAACTGTCTTAACACGAGAGAGAGAGAGAGAGAGAGAGAGAGAGAGAGAGAGAGAGAGAGAGTGTGTGTTTTCAGTTCTAATCATATTTCCTAGGCAGCACTGGGTTGGTCAGCCAGTATGTATATCTACTTTATACATATATATGTATATAGATAAAGTTATATGCCACGAGAGAAAATAAACAACGGAGTATCCTCGTGGCATATAGCTTTATTTATGGATTTATCACGTTCCTAACTTTCGTGATTCAGTTATACATGTATATAGATATGTATGTATGTAGATGTATCCATGGACAGGCATATATACTTGATACTCAACTCGCTTCTACATACATACATACACACACACATACACAAATCCATACATACATAGTTATGTATGTATAAATGTGTTCGAGTGTGTGTGTGTACGTGTAGGGGAAGCGAGTTGTTTATCCAGTATATATGTCCGTACATATATACATATACACAATCGTATATCCTAGCTAATTTAGGAGTAATAAGAATATAGAAATTGTACTTACAACTTAATACTGCAGTCATTATAAAATCTTGGCTTATACTCACGTTAATTTATCGTGAAGTATTTGATATTCTTGCATATGTAACTTCATCACACCTTGCATTATTTAGCACTACTTAGTGTTCAGAAGGTTCTACGTGATCATTTTTTTAAAAAATACGTAAGAAACGACACGTTTTAAATACATATACTAGTATATTGCGCATGTGATAAAAACAAGTCCTTCAGGAACGGGCCAGCTGGTATTCGTGTCGTGATTCTTGAGATTCCACGCGGTGGCGCTTTTGCATTTCGTCTAATGATCTTGATTCGCTTAATTAGTTCGCCCAACACATCTTATCCCTGGATCTCTCGTGTGGTGGAGAAGCTAAGTGTTTCAGAAGATTTGTGCGGTGGTTAACTGAGCGGTAGATGTTGGAAATTTGGAGAAGTGAGAACGAAAAGTAAATGTGACAAGCGAGGATTAAAAAAGAAGACAGGAAGAAAGAAAAAGAAAAAAAAAATGTAATGAAGGATATATACGTTCAAGGTCGCTCTTGCTGCCAGATTGTGTTGACGAATAAAAGCAGTTAATTGACAGTTTTGTATATAATACTGACGTATTATTGGCCCCGTTGACGTAACCTCTCCGGGATCCGGCTGCCAGAATCATAAGTAAAATCGATTGTATATGGGGTGGAGTCGTACAAAGGAGTTCAGATATCTGCCGCGGTTCAGGCACCAGATTCTCTCTCTCTCTCTCTCTCTCTCTCTCTCTCTCTCTCTCTCTCTCTCTCTCTCTCATGGACATGTTTTCTTCTGAATAGGTAAGTAAGCCACGCACATTTTTTCCCTACCTTTTACTATACTACATATCACATGAGACATCTTTGAAATTACCTTTACATTGCAATCGAGGTTCTTTCGAAGTTAATATAGTACATTGCAGGCGAGGTGCTCTAATTAGGCGTAGTTGTGACCTTTAAGGAAATCACTGTGCGAATGGTCAACACACTTACTGAGGATTCTCTTGGTTATTCCACCATTAAGTACTGAGCTGGCGAATTCAAGCGGCACAGGACAGCACATAAGACATCCCTCTGTTGGGACATCCGGAAAAATGTTAACTACTGATGAAGAAGTGGAGGGTATGTACTTCCCTGTAGATTACCTGAGACATGTGGCATCAGTGCTAGCTTTATCAGACTTGATTTCACCGAAAATTTGTCCTAGGAATAAGCATGCTCATGCTTTCTGCAGGATGAGTACCGTGGTTTTTATCACCAGAACCGAATCTGACTAGATTGAAAATGTCCTACACAATTTTGACTCGTTTACAGGCTGATCCACACAATTTCAGCAGGAGACTATGGTGATCGGTAAGTTCATCTCTTTTACCCCGAATCAGAGATTCAAAGCAAGCAATGGACGTGCGTAGGTTCCTCGCCTCCAAAACAATCGACCTATCATCCATT
Source organism: Macrobrachium nipponense (assembly GCF_015104395.2). Lineage (NCBI taxonomy): Eukaryota > Metazoa > Arthropoda > Malacostraca > Decapoda > Palaemonidae > Macrobrachium > Macrobrachium nipponense. The sequence continues at coordinate 116,001,381 of NC_087201.1, forward strand.
GGCACGGCGATAACCTGCGTGGTTAAAGATGTTCATTCCATGTTGCATGGAAAAGGACCAGACCATTGAAGGGAAGTATTGCACGGCAGTATTTGAAATAAAAGAGTTACGAAATACTGCAGAGGAAATATGCAGATGAAGTTGCTTATACTTCAGGACAGTAAGTACGTAAAAGTTGCCAAATTTGGATTTGAAGCGAGGCTTCATGCCTTGAATCACCCACCATGTTTCTGTTTGACTTCTGTTTGTTTCCTAAACTGCTGAAGCACAAAAGGCGGCCATGCAATGGGATGTGAGCTTAGGAAATGGGCCGAAGTCAAAACGTAGTCATGTAAAGGGATCTCAGTTTAGAAAACAGGTATAAGTCGAAAAAGAAACCATGCATAAGGGATATAAGTTTGGGAAATGGGTAGAAGTCAAAAAGGTATCCATGTGGAACTTTCAAGGATACCTTTTTGACTTCTGTCCATTTCTCAGAGTCTTATCCTATTGCATGGCTACCTTTTAGACTCCTGATATTTCCCAAACTAAGATTCCATTACAAGGCTACCTTTTTGACTTCTACCCATTTCCCAAACTTATATCCCATTGTATGGCTACCTTTTTGACTTCTCCCTTATGTCGGTGTCAATAACCTCGTCGTTGCAACGCCAGTAAGAACCAACAAATCAATCTCCCTTATGCATGGTTTCTTTTTCGACTTATACCTGTTTCCTAAACTAAGGCTCATTACTTGGGTATCTTCTTGATTTCTGCCTGTTTCCTAAACTGAGTCCCTTTACATGGCTACCTTTTGACTTCGGCCCATTTCCTAAGCTCACATCCCATTGCATGGCCGCCTTTGTGCTTCAGCAGTTTTCCTAAACGCAAATTCCATTACTTCGACACCTTTTTGACTTCTGCACATTTCCTGAACTGAAACCCCTTCACATGGATACCTTTTTTCTTTTTCTATCCGTTTTTTAAACTCAGATGCCATTACATGGCAACCTTTTTGACTTCTCTTTTTTTCTAAACTTAAATCTCATTGCATCGATGCCTTTTGGACTAAGAGCTTTTTCCTAAACTCTGATCCCATTGTCTTTTGACTCCAACCTATTTCTAAAGTGACTTTACCTGTTTCCTAAACTCTGATCCCATCGATAAATACATTTTTGTTGTTACCAGTTTCCTAACGTTTGGTTCTGTTAAATGGATATCTTTTTGACCTCTGCCTGTTTCCTAAACTAGAATGTATTTGATGGTTACTTTTACGGATTTCAGTTCCCTAAATTAAAACCTCACTGATGGATACTTTTTTGTCTTTACATGTTTCCTAAACCATGATCCCATTGATGAACAACTTTTTGACTTCTACATGTTTCCTATATCTCATCCGATTGATGGATACCTTTTTGATTTCTATCTCTTTCCGAAGCTCAAATCTCATTGCATGGGTTATCTTTTCAGAAGCAATTGTGAAATTACCATGGATGGTTGTGAAAGAATTTTTTAGAAAACCAGGATGTAGCCTTCTCCCACGACGGGACTATACTCTGTTTTTTTCCATCTGTCCATCCGCCTGTGGTGTTTTCGCATGGTAACACTGCATCCTGGGCTTAAAATAGTTACGCTATGTGTAAGTTTTAGGTAAATAAAAGGATATCTGGGTGTACATTTGCATCTGAAAAGTGTTTTAATAATTTACTGTATGCGAATTACACCGTTAATATTCGAAATAGGATATTATTTAAAGCCCGGGACGCAGTGTTACCATGCGCAAACACTACAGGCGGATGGACAGATGGAAAAAAACAGAGTATAGTGCTTGAACATTGGTTGAGCGAAGTGAATGATTAAAGTTCGGCGAAAAATGATGTTCAACCTATTTGCCTGCCTTGATGCTTTGAGGGTGAGGCCGAGAACTTTTTCAGGTGACCCTCATGCACATGGTGGTATTGTGACGTCAGGGCACAGAAGTCAGCTATCATTATTTCGAAATCCTTTGAAATTCAGTCTCGTTTTATTTTGACATGTCAATTCTTCTGTGTATCCAGAGCCACTCCTTCAAGTATATATAGCGCCTCAGTGGCGTGATCGGTATGGTCTTGACCTGCCACCTCGGTAGCCGCCTGTTCGATTCTCGGGCATTCCATTGAGGGGTTAGAGATATGTATTTCTGGTGATAGAAGTTCACTCTCGACGTGGTTCGGAATTCACGTAAAGCCGTTGGTCCCGTTGCTGAATAACCACTGGCTCCATGCAACGTAAAAACACCATACAAACAAACTCCTTCAAGTATTCTTTCGGAGGCAATCATCAGCTCGTTTTGCATCTAAATAGGATTTGCGTCTGCTTTGAGCTTGGAGCTGTGTTTAGTATTTTTTTATGTATGTTTTTGTTGAAGTAGAAAGCACATTGTGAAAGAAACTTTACACGTAGTAAGTGAATCATTGCCTTCTTAAGTGCACTGATTTAAAAATGTATGTGGATATACATTAACAATTTGAGACTGGTATGTGTTTTGAATATTAATGTAAAAATATTGATGTTATTAAAATGTTTCCGTTGCCATCGAATCATTGCTCCCAAGAACAGTTGCTTATGCCAAATGATTCAGCGGTCTGACCAGAAATTCTGTTGGTTATTTATATATTTTCATTTATGCATGCTAACGTTTTGACCCGCTAGTTGTCTCATATATACATAGAGATTGTTAAGTAGATCCTGTTTTCGCTTACTCTCGGAGTAAGCCTACAAACTACTTTGTTGTTGTTGCTGTTGTGCTTGTTGTTCTTGTTGGTGAGGTAGGAAACCCTAAAATGGTCTGAAACAGGAATTTTAGGATAGGATATTTATGATTTATGTATTAGGATGAAAATGAAAAAAAAAATATAATGTGTAAGTTAAATAGTAAAGAAACAGTATTTCTAATAAAATAGAGCGTATTTATTAAATTTTCGTTGGTGAAACAGAAGGATATTTGGCCATAGATTTTAGCACGTTTTAATTTATATGATGTACTGAATTAAGAGGCTATATTTCTGTTCAATTATTTTGTGTTTCCACTTATAACTGAGAATATATGAACGTGTTTAATTTGTGTCCTTGTTATTTGATCCTTGTTGTTAGTATGAATAGTACTAAATATGAGTATTTATTACGAAGACCACTTTGCGTTAAAGTTAGGAATGTAACGTTTACAACTTATGCGTGTGGGAGAAAATCTTGCATGTGTCCAGAGTAAGCTGGAGGTCGGATCACGCCTTGTTTCTATTGACGTCAATTACTCAAGATGAATTTTCTTGGCTGCATTAGGCATTTGAACAAAATTCTTGTAAAGTTTTGAAATGATACTGCAACCATTGCGGCAGAAAGTGTAATACAGATTCCCTCAGTAATTTCGTCATAAATTCTCATGGGGTATTGTTTCACTTCCTTTTGATAATTATTTGCTGCAGTGAATCAATTTGACGGTGTTATCATTTTTTCTCTAATGTTGTGTTTATGAATACTTGTGCTTATAGATAGCAGGTGCTTAACAGAACATTTTTCTCACCACGTTTGAACATTATTCTGCTCCAATCCAACTAGGTAAATTGTTCTGTTTACTTTATCGGATAAGGTTTCAACTATTAGTTTAATAGATGAAACAATATTTTGTTGAAGTCTCTAAATTGTTTAAATCTGCAAAATTTCAATTGTTGTTTTTTTCTTTTTTTTTTTGGAATGATAGTAACTACTTATGAGCACATTAAGTATGTTATATAATGACTAACGAGTTTGCATTTTTCTAAGTAAAGTGTATTTACTTTTTCATCTCTAGATGCACTTTTTCTGTTTTTCTTTACATCCGCTTTCCTCGGGGTTTCTGATTAAAACTTGATGTAACTTGTGGAAAAGGAGTTTTCCGGACATTAAAAGTTTTCCATCTTTGCTAATGTGCTTAAAAGGCTTTTATTATATACTTCATCTTTTACCATTGTATTTATCCATATTTCACTTTAGGGAAATCAAAGACATTGTATATGTACATATATACACACATACATACATATATATACATACATACATACATACATACACACACACACACACACACACACACACATATATATATATATATATATATATATATATATATTATATATATGTGTGTGTGTGTGTGTGTGTGTGAGAGAGAGAGAGAGAGAGAGAGAGAGAGAGAGATGTGTATTGTAGTAATAGAATGGGTAAAGGCAAAGGCAATGGGGGTAACATGATGTACGGCAAAGATTTGGAAAGTCAAATTCGAATGAAAGAAAGGTCGGATTGCCCATTGTGTATATTTTAAGAAGAAGAATTTGAAAGATGAGGAAAGACAAGAGATGCTGCCAAAGCCATAGTTAAACTGGCAAATTGCAGATGAAAATCCTGTGCATAACACTTCCACAACATTAGCCTCATCATAATACTAGAAAGAGGACTCCTCAGCAGAGCGATGTCTACCCGTGGACGCATTGCTTTTTCCACTCAAATTATCTAACCATCACAAACGACGCTGAATTACCATAATAGGTCCCAGTGCTTGGGCTTGTCCCTAAATTTCATAATCCATACATCCATCCATTTTTAGGCCATCGCATACCTTTTCACCTAACACTTTCAGTTTAGACACCTTTTTTTCACCAACCTACAGTCCTTAATTTTTTGTTCGTAATGAAGGACTGTAGGTTGGTGAAAAAGGGTGTCTAAACCGAACGTGTTACGTGAAAGCGTACGCGATGGCCTAGAAATGGTTAGATAATTTGAGTGGACAAAGTAATGGAAAGGAGGCCTATATCCATGAAGCAGAATGCGCCCACGGGTAGACAAACGCCCTGCCGATGAGTCCTTTGTAGTAGTATGACGTGGCTAATGTTGTGGAAGTGTTATGCACAGGATTTTCATCTGCAATTTGCCAGTTAAATTATCGCTTTCGCAACGATAGATGTCTTATCTCTACTTCTCTCTCGATACAATTCCTTTCAGGGGAAACATCACACTGTTCAAAATTACGCACTTGTGTGTATATATATATATATATATATATATATATATATATATATATATATATATATATATAGATATATATATATATATATATGTGCATGCATATGCGCGCGTGGGACTTTATCTAGACGATACAAATTACGCTTGAAAGATTTATCCTGCTTATGTAAGATATTTTACGGTCAAGGAGCGTCAAAACCAAGCAATCTTAAGCTCAACAAGTTGAAGGCAGGTAGTAAGCGGATTGGTTTTATGCTTAGTTATGGTGCATGCGGAAGTATGGTTTTGTGAAAATCGTTAGGAAATATAGTTTGAGGTATAGTCAGCCCTTTTGTAAATTAAAACGTAACAAGTACTGGAGGTGAAATAGTGTTTTATCGCCAAAGAATCATTGCAACAGTTTTTTTTTGCATTTTAATTCATCGTAATTTTATGCAATGGTAACCGATTAGTTTTCTTAGGAGGACAGATATCTGAATTAGCAATGGCAAAATTTGGTTTGTTTACAATAGCCTCTGGCATTCAGCATATGTAACAGGTCAAAACTATATATATATATATACATAATATATATATATATATATATATATATATATATATATATATATATATATATGTGTGTGTGTGTGTGTTGTGTGTGTGTGTATGTATGTAACGGGAGTATTCGTTCGAATGTAATTGTATGCTTGAGCACAGAACAGATGATTTTTTAGTTTTGAACACACTTAACCTGTTGGAGCATATGCGCATAAACACATACACACACACACACACACACACACACACATATATATATATATAATATATATATATATATATATATATCTCACTCAACTCGGGATCGAAAACTCAGAGCGCTATCAGTTGACTCAAACAGGTCCCAAAACAAGTTGGAACCTATACTTCGTCTGTATCTGAGGTTTTGCTGGGTAGGCTGCCGCTCTATGTAACAGCGAATTGTATCCAACTTCCCGACCCACCCACGGTCCACCCACCAGTGAGTCAGTTGGTAGCGTTTGATTTGTGTCACTCCAGCAGCGTCAGTTCCATGGAACTAATGAACACATGGGCACGTGTTTCATAGAAGTGCCACCAATTGACTCCCTGGTGGGTGGGGAAGTTGGGTCGATTTCGCTGGTATGTTAAACGGCAGCCTGTCCATTAAAAACTCCAGGTACAGAAGTACTTAGGTTCCTACTTCTTTTATTACCTAGACAGCGCCTGGGTTTTTTCATTTGAAAGCCTGGGGTTCGATCCCGATGAAAGGCAGAAATGTATATGCACTTAGATATACAAGGGAACTAATTGGTTAGAGCTTTGATATCCTTAAAGACGTTGAAAGCTTTAGAATTAGTACGCGCGTTTACGTTACCTAGTTTATTCCTGAGATTCCAGCAACTGGTAACTCGAGTACTAGCGTGAAGTATGCTAGTTGGAACCTCTTACTTGATGCAATCATTCCTAGAGATTCAACGAATGGAGGAGGGATAATGAATTGAAGGTACCATTAGTATGTAAAGGGTAAAAAGAGATTAATCCCTGTAATGCTTCCAGCAAGCGGAAGATGTTAACGAGAAACACAAAACATGAACTTAAGAACTAATTTATATTGTAATTTCCTGTTCGGTCTGTATTTCTCCCTGCTTGGTCAGTTCGTCTGTCAGATATAAACACACTTCCTCTTTTCCCTCAATCCTCATCCTGCATTTTCCTTCCTCCCTGTATATCAGACTTTATCATTCCCTCTTCTCTTTGTCTGTAGTACTGCTGGGGAAGAAGACCTAATTGGATTTGAATTTTAGAGAGTGCCTAATCAAGTCTGCCATCTTCCAGAGATGTAGTGTGACAGTGACGAATGTCGACATGAACCGGAAGGTAGACTGGCAAATTTTCGTTGCTGTTTGTTCAGTAAAACTGGTAGAGAGGAAAATGATGAACGTCATCGTAAGGTATCAGAGAATGGCGACTAACGGTACTGTCAACTGCGAAAGAATGCTAAATAACGTTATCATTCACTGGATGGTGACAGTGGGGAATGGTGAGAAGGGCGGAAGACGTCATTATTAATTGAGAGAGAGAGAGAGAGAGAGAGAGAGGAGAGAGAGAGATTGAATAACGTTTTTATTAACTGCAAGATAGGAGTGAGGTTGAATTCAGAAGTTGATGACGAAAGCAAATGTCATCATAACATTGAAGTGTAGTGGCGAATAACGCTAATAACTCACAGGCCGACAATTAGATGGCATTATCACTAATTGGAAGATGACTGTCATGGTGACTAACGGCAGATAGGAAGAAGAGATCTACGCGGGTTTTTTTTTTTTTTTTTTTTTTTTTTTTTCTCTCAATATGTTCGCGAATATTTATGGACGTTTTATTGGTTTAGTGTGTGTGTCAAGGTAGAGACATGCAGTTTTCTCACATCATTTCATAATAATGAGCGTGTACAATGACGACAAATATATTTTTATATCCTATATATCTCTTTTGTTATTGCATCTTGCAAATTGCACCGTTTTGCTTTCTGTTCTCGTTTCTGGTTCTGGCTCGTTTCCCATTTTTTAGGCGCTGGGTAGAGCAACCACCCTTTGTTTTGAGATTTTGACCTATCGGGGTTTTTCATGCTTGTCTCCTCCTTTCATCTGGCTCATCTTGACTCACCTCTCAGTGTTTAGATGCCTGCTCGCCTTTTAGGTACTCATATTTTTGTCTTTGTTCTTTTCAGTCATTCATCGATTTTGATTCATTGACCTTTTATCTGTTTTCTGTCATCTGCTCTCTTTTATCCCTACTTACAGCAAGTTTTTCACTTATTATTTCTCTATCATGTGCATCTTCATCTCATGGTATTACCAAGGCATTTCATTAAGTACTCTTCCATTTGATTTTGTTTTTCTTCGCATGACATTCTTTGGTACGGTACATCGTCGTTGATCATTCATTCGGGTTAGAAATTTATTTTATTTGATGTAATTTTGGTTAAAAGAGTTATTTTGAATGCTCACATTTCTATTGACATTGGAATTTTTCTCTAACCGTATTTTTCTATATGAATTTAATTCTGGTATTCTTACCTGCAGTCCCACCCGAAAACTGTGATGTCCTTTTACCCCCCCCCCCCCCCCCTCTCTCTCTCTCTCTCTCTCTCTCTCTCTCTCTCTCTCTCTCTCTCCACTAAAGATATGTAAACAAAACCTTTCGCATAAACCTGAAACATTTTTTCTTGGAAAGATAAAATTTCCAAATTGAATCTGTCATGTAAATTGTCATGAAATCTGTGTTGAATTCACAGGATTATTACCTATAATAAGAAGGAAATAATCTGGTACCAAGGAACATTTGAAATACGAAAATACGAGAGAGAATGCCTTGACGATAGAGAACGCCCCCTCCTTTTTTTTTCTGGTGGTGGTGGGGAGGGAGCTTGTACTTGGCATGCCTGGTGTTCCATACAATAGGTTTTTTTCCTTGGTGGTATGAATGTTCCTCAAAATGTTAAGATAGAAAACCATTCAGGCGATAACGCTCTCATCGCAATTGCTTGCTTATTCCAAAAACTAGTCTTAACAGGGACCTAAAGAAGATGAGTGATCTACTCGAGGCTGAGGTCCGGCCACAATGAGACAATATATTGGTTGGGGAAATTTTGCTTAGGTTGCATGATTCACTGCGCTCTAGTCATGCCACACTTATGATTCCGAATATCTAAACGTTCTGGATTTTATAGCGTTACTTTCGACCCAAACTTGAATTTTTTACACCTTTAAAGGTACATCACTTAATCTTGGGCGCCCGCAGCATATTTTCCAAGGAGGCAAATTGTGTGTATATATATATATATATACTATATATATATATATATATATATATATATATATATATAATATATATAATATATATATATATATATATATATATATATATATATATATAAATATATAATATATAATATAATATATAATATATATATATATAGATATATATATATATATATATATATATATATATGTATATATATATATGGTATGGGGATACAATCCACAATGAAGTAAAATCCTCTTGTAGTTTAAATAATATATTTTGTACAGGATTAAAGCTTTCGACCATCAACTGTGGTCTTGTTCACTAAAATGTGATATGTCACCTCAAGGAACTAACAAGTAACTTGTTAGTTCCTTGAGGTGACATATCACATTTTAGTGGAACAAGACCACAGTTGATGGTCGAAAGCTTTAATCCCGAACAAGAAATATATATTTTAAACTACAAGAGGATTTTACTTCATTGTGGATTGTATCCCCATTACTTAGAGGTACGACATAGTACCTGGCTTCTGCATATATATAAATATATATATATATATATATATATATATATATATATATATATATATATATATATACATATATATATATATATATATTATTATATGCAGTGGAACTGCGAAAACCAGTAATTTTAAGCGATAACGAAAAAAATACGTTACAGTTTTTTTTTTAATTTTTTCAATAGTTCCATATACTGTTCAGCTGAATTCAAATATTTCTGGAAAAAAAACATTGCAGTTATATACTGTATACAAGTATTATACAATACATAATGATATCATTAATTTACCTTAAACTGACAATATATTGTAAAATGGAAGGAAAACAAAGTGATGTAATCAAATGTAATATATATACATATATATATATATATATATATATATATAATATATATATATATATATATATATATAGATATATATACAATGTACACACACAAACCCACACACATATATATATAGGATAAATTTTTCCAGCATTTCAACGGGGGAAGTACCCCCTCTTGCCTCTATGTGCGGGCGCCCATGCACTTGATATTGCCTGAAAAATAAGTTTTCTTCGTAATGCTCCTCATATCTACAGTGGTGATGTTATTAGTGTGACATGCTCAATTGCACTATTTTGTTCAACCATTATTGCAGTTCCGTTGTCTTATCTTTTAGACAGTATTTCTCAGAACAGTGGATTCCTTTCCCCCAAATCAGGTTGTCATGATTTACACCAGTGGGGTGTGGTTTCCTGTTTAACTTTCTTCCGAAAGCTCTGTTTCAAGGTGCTCGACTCTGTCCTCGGCACAAAGAACCGCACCGACATAGAGACTAGTTCCATGCTGGTCGAGTGGTTTTCGAGCTCGGTTGCCAATCCGGTGGTCCGAAGTTCGATTCCCTGCTCTGCCAACGCGGAATCAGAGGAATTTATTTCTGGTGATAGATATTCATTTCTCGATATAGTGTGGTTCGGATCCCACAATAAACTGTAGGTCCCGTTGCTAGGTAACCAATTGGTTCCTAGCCACGTAAAAATATCTAATCCTCCGGGCACGCCCTAGGAGAGCTGTTAATCAGCTCAGTAGTCTGGTTAAACTAAAATATACTTAACTTTGACATAGAGACCGTTTAGTTTAAACCAACCAACCAACCGCCCAACAAAAGGAACTTTCTTTAGTACCCTTAGTAACTAACTGCCTCCATGAACTAGTTACTAGTGCGTGATGTTCGTTGTGCGTGGCATCAATCAACAACCACATGTTGTCGACGTGCCACGTGGTCACACTGATAGCACCGGATTTCTGTCACTTCATTCAGTGCAGACGTGGGACGGACCAAGGTGGAAGAAGTGGACGGACTTCCCGGTAGTAGTATTGGCACCTTTCTTCCTAAGTTTGTAGAGCTGCAATACTATTTTAAAAGTGCCACTGCCTCTGATTTTCTGACTTTTAGTATTGTTCTTTGTTCATGTAATTAAAAAAGTATTTATCATTTATCTATATAAATTTTCAATTGATTTGCCTCCATTTTCTTTATCAAATTAGGGTTTTTTTTATCCTTCGGTAGCTTGCCTTGAACTTGTGGCCGTGTAGTTTTGACCGTATAAATGTTTGTTGATTTTAATTTAGTGCTAACTGTCATCAGAATAAAAGAATTAGCCTTATCAAAAAGAAATCTCAATCATCTGCTTTCATTCACAGTGAGATGGATCTTATTCGGGTTAGAATTGTCAGGTACTTGTTTGAGTGAAAGAGTGATTGGCAGAAAATAAGTAAAGGTAAAGGTGAAAAGAAGATTAGGATGTAGGCAATTAGCTACGACTTGTGACCATACACTTTCTTAATTTCTGAGGGTAAAGACTTGTGAATGATATTGCGAGGATATACGCATCTTGAGAACGGTAGCTTGCCTTGGAACAGGCTGGGTAATGTCGGGCGCAGTAAAGTTCCCCTGATAGCGCTGACGGGCTGAGTCAAGGATCAGTCAATAGATTAATCTAGCGCGTAAAATCCGGGCTGTGGGTCGAGTTATGTGAGATGCATGACTGAAAGCCTTACAGTCATCATTCTCGTTCCTGGTGCTCCGGTTACCCCTTCTCTGTATTAGATATGCGACATTTCAGTTATCAAGGATGAGGTTCTAATGAACACCTCTGGGAGAAAAAATTTCATGCATGATAATGGAAGTTTCAATGATGACATCGATGTAGATATTTTAGTCACTTGGAGTCTGGGTTGCGATACTCTTGTTCTATGAGCATGAGTGCATTCCAGTATTTGCACCTTATTTATGCATACACTTGAGGAAGTACGCGAAACTCCACGACCTTCCAGGGAACCTACAGCCAAAAATAATAATTTATGAATGGAAGGACAAAGAAATAAGAAAAAAATGAAATTATGAATGGCATTCTATCTAATAAATATTAGAATTTGCATATATATTAATGCACAGTGTGTGGATAAAGTGAACATTGTAAAGTAAACGTCTGTAAGTAGTGAAGTAATAAGGTCTTATTACCGAAGAAGAGAGGGGCCTAAAAAGAGCATGTATTGTATAAGTATGTTTGGTTTTAGTTTCCTGGTCGTCTTAATATATACGAATGAAAAAGACATTGAGTGAAAGGCCCATCTTGTACTATTACATTGAGAAAATTGACCTGAAATTCAAACATATATGCGCGCTTGTGCAGTGTGTATTTATATACGTACTATAGCTCAGTGACATGAATAAAAGTAAGTTACAAAATATGTAACTGTAAATTTGGTTTTACGTGAAGATATTGCCCTTTAGTTCAAGCGTTCGCCTTCATTTCCACCACGGAATTAGTGTTAATGAAGTAATGAAATTTCTGGTTTACACCGAGAGCTTCCACTTCATTTTGTATTATGGTTTGCGCAGTGGTAATTTGCCTTCCATTACGAAGGAGAGAAGTCCTACTTTAGCGAATTACTCTCTCTCTCTCTCTCTCCTCTCTCTCTCTCTCTCTCTCTCTCTCTCTCTCCACTAAAACTTGCAACTAACGTCAAGGTTCATTTGCATAACAAATTTTACTGAAAACTAGACTGTTACATGCATTTTGTTTCTAAAGGGTCACTATAGGAGACAAGGCGAAATGACGCAATAAAAAAAGATAAAATGCAAGTTATTCAACTGAATTCTGGAGAATATTCTACCGATAATTATTTAGGAAAAGGATAAATATTACTTTGCTAGGTACATGAACCATTTGCGGTTCATTTAGTAGCTAACAGGCTGGATAAGCCTACAGTTGTCTCCATATTATGAATATTTCAGAGGAAACGTTTCAGATTTAAGACAGTCTTCTGTTCGTGTTATAAGGAAAGCAGCGTTCATATCGGTTGCAGTTCTGCTGGTAAAGACGTCTCCCGGATCCTCACAGAATACTTAGTAACGTCGATCCACTAACTTAATTTCCTTCAAGTCCTTGAAGTGTTAGTATTAATGAACAACTGTAATTGAGTTACAGGACAAAATCAGCTGTAGATGGTGAACATTCGTGGAACTGTACTGATTATGCTGACAAAGAAACATTTTAAGGAAACGAAACAATGCTCGACAAGTCCAGATGTTCACAGTAGAATGTCGGGATTCTTTTTATCCTAGGTATGGGATCCAGACTATGCATTTCCAAAGAGAATTTTCTTCGTTTATTTTCTTTGGATATATTAGATTCTCTCGTAGAGAATTTATTGAAGAATCTTGAGACAAGCAGGCAGTCTAGAATTCCGCATGGCTGATATAAACATTATTCGACTACAAGTAATTCATCATCTCAATCATGACAGTTGTGTCACCTTGCTGAAGGATGATCTATGTAGGTTTTCAGTACGGTATCTCGACACATTTATATGTATGCAAGACAAAATAAACTCGTACCTACCTTAATGGCTGCTGAGTGGTAGTGTCAGAGCTTGATTCTTCTGAATGTGGACCAGAGAAACAGAGGCCCTACTCTTGTAAATAGAATCCCGTTTGTCTACCGTTTTTTCAGTCTGCCTGTATCAGGAAGTTGATCTTCCATCTTCATCGTCATTCTTAAAATGGAGAGAGAGAGAGAGAGAGAGAGAGAGAGAGAGAGAGAGAGAGAGAGAGAGAGGTAAGTGTTTTTATGAAGCGAAGGCGAGATAGGAATAAGATGGAGACTGATTTCCACGCAAAATAAAGTCGGTTAATCCCAATTATTAAATTGAAGTGTAACTTGCCCTCTGCTTTCTCTTCACTCCCTAATATGGGTTTCGTATTTCCTCAATTTTGGTGCCGGTCGTTCATTTTAGTTTCTCGATATTCTATTGGTTACGAATCGTTAGGATTCATGGTTGTTTATGGTTTGTTTTACAGCGAATATTTTTATTATTCTTATATATTTTGCCTTTGTTACTGAATCAAGTGAAAAATTTTTAAAAACGAAATTAGGGATATATAGTGTAGAGTGAACACACACACACAGACACACACACACACTTTTCTGTAAGAAAACTCCAGTGGGAGAACCCAGAATCCAATTTCAAAATGGTAAAAACGTAAGCAGAGTATATGCGGTTTTATCACTAGCCAACGCTGCAATACTTCAAGATATTTCTTGTATTTGATCTTTTCAGATATTTTACCACGTTTCAGGTTATTTCAGGTATAGGTAAATATAACGTTACCGTTATTGTACAAATACTTATGAAAGTAATAGATAAAAAAAATCAGTAAAATGAATGAAAATCTTTAGCAATATAACTACTTTTAGCCGATGTAAATGCCAAACGTACGTAAAGTGATTTTCTCTTTCTTCCCCTTTTCCGGTAGTGAACATCAGCTATAAACGAAATACCGAAGTTAAAAAAAAAATATGAGAATTACTCGTAATGCCGAACGTCCTCACGCTTTTGGATCGAGGTTTGTCTGTGAAAATCATGTTGGTTCAGTCAATAATTGTCGATCTCGTCCAGAAACCGAATAAGAGATGAATGCGTAGGACAGTGACGACTTCAGTTCTGCTTGATTCATTTTCTGTATCAATATGGGATTCAGGACTGAACCAGCTCGCGTTATCTCACACCTAAGTTATGGTTAGAAATACATTTATTTGTAATGCATCCGAGTATGTTAAGATCGATGCGGTTATAGTATTATCTGTTGAATCCTTGACTGCTGGTAGATTGTTATAATGGTAAAAGCTGCAATATATAAGTGTAAACGTATGTAGTATTTTCTGACTGTAGATCACAAACACACACACACACACACACACACACACACATATATATATATATATATATATATATATATATATATATATATATATGAACCATACATATATATATATATATATATATATTATATATATATATATATATATATATATATATACGTATGTATAAACAGATCTTAAAATTTGTCGAAGACAGGTGGAATGAGAACGAAACAAAAAACCATATCCACAGAACAAAGTGAAAACATAAGACACTATAATACAGACAATGTCTCTACCCTGTTCAAACATTCCTAATTATCAAATCTTAAAAGGGGTAGACATGTAAAACAAAATCTATGCTCTTTTATTGTGGGTTTGCTTTATCTACAGTAATATAAATACATACGTACACAATATCTAACTATATATATATATATATATATATATATATTATATATATATATATATATATATATATATATATATATAGTAGATATAGTAGTAGTATATATATATATATTATATATATATATATATATATATATATAGTTAGATATTATGTACGTATGATTTATATATTACTGTAGATAAAGCAAACCAACAATAAAAGAGCATAGATTTTGTTTTACATGTCTACCCCCCTTTTAAGAATTTGATAATTAGGAATGTTTGACAGGGTAGAGACATTGTCTGTATTATAGTGATCTTATGTTTTCACTTTGTTCTGTGGATATGGTTGTTTCGTTCTCATTCCACCTGTCTTCGACAAATTTTAAGATCTGTTTATACTTACGTATAGATATATATATATATATATATATATATATATATATATATATATATATATATATATATATGAATATTTTATATATTATATAGACTGTGTTTTAGATACATAATATACGAGTGCATATATATATATATATATATATATATATATATATATATATATATATAATGTGTGTGTGTGTGCATAATTTTTCTCATCAAGCCTTTTCCTTTAAGCTGAATGGTTCAAGTAAAAACAGTACAACTGACACTTGTCTTGTCCTTACTTCATTTGTTGTATTTTTCATAAACCTCGGTTGTAGTGATCCTCATTTGTGATAACCCCTTTATGCAGCTACTCGGGAGGCTCGTAAATAGTGCATCAAACCCCATACCTACTCTATTCTTCACCTCATTCTTGCAATTCCCAGATATTAAGACTTCTCCATCCTAATACGTCTTTCAACCCCATTTATCCGTCACTCTCTAGGAACCCATTCCTTCTCGGCCAATCTTTCCTTTCGATAGAACCATCTCAGAAGAATCTGATCCTTCATTTTAAATAATCAGTTTACTAGTTCTTAAACGCTTATCCACCTTCCTAACCCAAACGGTTCTTCTTATATCACTTATACCAGGCAAACAGTTCATCAACAAATTCAGTTATTTCTTAAATTTCATAATGAGAACTGTCTAAGTGAGCCATTCATATGTTCCCACTTTGCCCTCCACAGACAATTCAAGTCTTTTCCCAGTCTGTCATACTTGCTTCACTTATTGTTTGACACATCTCTTTTCTCAAACTGCCAACGTCTGTTTTCTTTACTCATAAATACTTATATAAATTAACCGTTTCTGTTTTTCCACCATCCATATACATGTTCATTGTTTCAGAATCTTAGTTACTATTTATGCACATAACCTTACTCTTAGGTAGATATTTAGAGAAAAAGTGTTAGATAGATAGATAGGTAGATATCAAATGTGTATTTGTATAGATATGTATGTTTGTAAGGGAGAGAATAAGAGAGGTTAAGTTAAAAAGAAAAGTATGATAATTTGCTTATGCGTCACATCGGATGGAACAGCCTGTGATCAATAGCATCCATGTGATTCCGAATAATTCCCAAATGGAAAGGACGGAAGGGGAAGGGGAAGGTGTAAAGAATTAAGTCTGATTTTTTATTATTCAAATTTTCAAATAAATGTCACCATTTAAATAGCATTTGACGGGGTGCAAACTTTCTGCGAACTCATAAGGTCCCCAATGCCTTCAGATATCGTGCAAATGTTTCATTAATGAGGATTACCAGCTTTACGGAGGGTTTTAAATCTAAACACGAATTTATGTTGATTTCATTCAACTCTTACATGCAAATGGAGAAGAGATGATTCGTCCTGTTCGTTGTGAATATGCCTCTTCTGTTTCATGACGACATTTTTGTCGTTGCAGGGTGTTCGCTTTTATATGGAAATGAATTTTGAGAAGCCTTCCATACTCCTTTTACTTCAAGTCAAACACGTATACTAAAAATAACATCCATGAACACACACACACACATATATCTATATATAATATATATATATATATATATATATATATATATATATATACATATAAGTTTATATATATATATATATATATATATATATACGTATATATAATATATACTATATATATATAAACATAAAATCATTAGCCGTTTCCCTTTCAGGAATAGATCCCAAGAAAAGAAAAGACAGTGACAATATTCACGATTTATATTGCCGAATGGTTAAGACGGATTGTCTGCGTAATACTTCCGTGGACTTTAACCTTGCCATACACCCCTTACAGATGGCTCACCAGCAACGAATCTGGGTCATTCACTCCATTGTGCACACCATTTCTCCCCATCCAATACCCCTTTCACAACATGTACCAATCCAACCCTTTTGTTTTTTTTTTTTTCTGTTTTTTTTTTTTTTTTTTTTTTTTTTTTTTACACCCAACATCTCCGAATTGTACATAATCTTCTAATTTTTTTCCCAGCCGAAATATATGTAAACATACTGATCCATCGTTTCAGTTATATTAACTATTACCACACTTATTTACCCTCTACATTCCCACTTTTTCAGTTCTCCTCATGTCAAAATTGCTGTGTAATATATCATATATATATATATATATATATATATATATATATATATATATATATATATATATATATATATATATATATATTATGATATATATATATATATATATATATATGAAATGTTACGGTCATCCACACAAGAGCTACTTGACGCGCACATTACAGACAAAAACATATATATATATATATATATATATATATATATATATATATATATATATATATATATATATATATATATATATATAATATATATATACGAGATGCGGTCATCCACACAAGAGTACTTGACACGCACATTACAGACAAAACATATATATATAGGATATATATAGTATATATATATATATATATATATATATATATATATATATTAAATATATATATATAATATATATATAGTATATATATATATATATATATATAATATATATATATATATATATATATATATATGTGGATCTGTATGTGCGTGTTCAAGTAGCTCTTGGTGTGGATGACGCATCTATAATCATTGTTATCGTAAATTCTTTGTCACTTTAGACATTTTAATGGGAGGACTGTACTTTATTCGTTATGTTGTTCGATTTGATATGAAATGAATGTAAATTGTGTAAAAAAATTTGATAGAGTATGTCTTATAAGGTATGCCGAGTAGGGTGAAAGCTGTCCATGGACAGTTAAAGTTTCTATTTGCCTGTCAGATTAAATTAACAACATGTTCTTTTTTTCAGCGGGTTTTACAACATAAATATCTCTGTATTCTGCAGTTTCGTCGCGATAACTGCACGGAAAACGATTGCGTTTTCATTCACTCATGTTATGGTCCCTTTTACATTTCTGTTAATATTGTCTCATATTGAATATTTTAAGAATGTATCAAACGCACAACATTGCGTAGTGCAGTATTCAGCGTGTTGTCAGTAATTCATTCACTGTACATGTAGATCGGATTTCATAATTGTACTGATACTGAACGTTATGGATGCGGATACGTAATCAGTGAAGATTACAGAAGTTAGATAAAACATAATAAGAAATATATATATATATGTATATATATATATATATATATATATATATATATTATATATATATACTATATATATATATAATATATATATATATATATATATATATATATATATGTGGTGTGTGTGTGTATATATATATATATATATATATATATATATATATATATATATATATATATACATATACACATACATAATTGACAAGCTACCTATGTACCCTTGTTTCTTGGCTGACACCATACCCTCATTTTGGTTACGTCTGGATTTTCCTTATTTTAGTTTTATTATAGTTCTAAACTCTCTTCCCCCACAGGTTCGGAACATTTTACTTTTCAGTGTTTTATTGGTTATAAGTATTTTTAAGTGTTTTGCAAGTATACTTTTTTTTAGTTTGTTTCATTATTTTATTATTATTGGAATTTTTTTTAACTATTTAGGTTTCGGTTTTTAGTGTAAAACGATATATTTAGAATTATATATCTATACATGTTTATATATGTATATATTATATGTGCATATATTATGATGTATTTATAATACACACATATATATTATAATATATATATATATATATATATATATATATATATATTATATATACATATACATATATATACATACATACACATTTACTTCATCATATTAGGTCTGGGGATCACAAGAAGTTGATATCGAAAATACAGCTCATTCGTAGGTTGTCACACTACTTTATCGGATCATCAGGGGTTCTTAATATTTAATTAACACTATTAACCTGTACTTTTTCAATAAAAGCCGAATGCTAAAATTTTGATAAAAGCCCCTTAAGAATAATATCATGAAACCCCCTTAAATATAATCACAACCCTAAAAAGTACACTGAAGTCGTTCGGGATTGTGTACGAGTATAATTGTCCTAGGTGCAACCTTGGTAAATATATAGGATACTCTCGACGACACCTCAGAGTGAGAGTCAACTCCCTCCAGTGGGTGAACTGTAGAACAGGCTGCTAACTGTCGAGGCCCGAATATTCTTTTATAAAGATCTTTTCCAAGAAATGTGAGATATGTATTAACTATGAACATTTCAAAATTACAGGGAAAGCCAACAAACCGTAAGAACTGCTGATTCTGGAACCGCTTTTAAGATTAAACAACTGATCCTATCCCTCAGTTGCCAAACTACCTCTGTAACCTTATTTCTTGACTGACACCCTGCCTCCTTTTTGGCTACCTCTGGGCTATTTTTTTCTTTTATTATCAGCGTCTTTTTAAACTCTGTTCCCTAGTGGTTCGGAACTTTTAGTGTCTTTTATTGGTTATAAGAATTTCTAAGCTTTTTCAAGTCTACTATTTAGTGTTTGTGTGATTTTGTTTAGGCTTGCTTCATTATTTTGTTATAATGGAAATTTGTAACAATTTTTCAGCTTTCGGGTTTTATTGTAGTTTTATTGTAAAACTAATTGTTAATGGCGTTAATTTTATATTGGAGAACAACCAAGGATGCGGCAAGGTATCGCGAAATGTTGGGAATAAACAGTGTTATCGATGTGAACTTGGGATTCCCTGTAGCTACTCATCTGATGAAGAATGTAGTGATGCGCTTGTCCCTCTAGCTGGAGTGTGTATGTTGACTCACACAAATAAGTATGTATACAGTTTTATGTATATATGTCGCCAAATGGAGTTATAAAATTCTTAATATCGTGAATTATTTGGATACGATTGTATGGATAAGAAGTAAATATGCTACAAGTGTCATAGATGAAGAAAATTTCTTTTGGAGCCCATGATCTCTTTTCCACACCTACGAGGATTGAATTACACTGGTCTTTTATTGTACTGAATCCGAATTGAACTCATATTTCGCCATTGTAAGGTACACATGACACACACAAACATATATGTAATGTTTGTGCATGAGGATTGAAATACAACGTGCTTTTAGCGGGCATGCAACCTCCTCCAACGAAAGAGATGCATGGTGAAAAGTAAAGATAAATATGGGGGCTTAGTAACTTGCAGCATTAGTGGGGATCCAAAAATCTAATATTAGACATCCCCAAACGTGCCATTACGCATTCGTTACAACTGCAGTGAAACATCTCAAACGCTCACATAATCACATTCCTGTCAGGAACCTGCTTTGCTAAGCTTTATAAAAATTCAGTTCATGTGCTATCGTCGTAGAGTTTAAGACTCTCTTCGTAAAAGAGTCGGAAAGAGAAGTTGAAAGTTTACAATTATTGGAACACCTGAGACTGCAGATATATCCGTTTGTTTGAAAAGTTATGCTGCTGAGTAGACGTTTGTACTCTCTCTCTCTCTCTCTCTCTCTCTCTCTCTCTCTCTCTCTCTCTCTCAGATTGCAGGTATGTGTATTAGAAATTGGAGTAGATATGTTGTAAATTGGAAATTATTTGGTGTTCCTTTATAAAACGTCTGTTGACAAGGGGTTTTCATGACTGGTTGATAAGTATCTGCATTTCTTAAAGTGTAAATATAGTGAATAAGATAAAGGTTTGCACTGCTCAGGAGACTGACTCTCTCTCTCTCTCTCTCTCTCTCTCTCTCGATCTCTCTCAAATCTCCTCTCATCTCTCTCTCTCTCTCTATCCCTCTCTCTCTCTCTCTCTCTCATCTCGATCTCTCTCTAGCATATATATATATATCATTATATATATATATATATATAAATATATATATATATATAGATATATATATATTTTTTAAAGGTAGGCGAATGGACCAAGAGCGGCAGCAATTGGTAACACATTCTCTCTCCCCCTTTCTCTCTCTCTCCCTCGAGATTCCCAACAACTCTCTCTCTCTCTCTCTCTCTCTCTCTCTCTCTCTCTCTCTCTCTCTCTCTCTCCATCCATCTTTCTCTCTCTCTCTCGATATACCTCTCCCATCCATTATCTAAGTTCATCAGATCAGAGGCGGAACTTACAAAAATATGCATTTATTTAAAAGCAAAGTATTAACTGAATAACTCAGATTCTTAACAGAAAGATTAAATGAATGATTGAACTCAGGATAGCCCTACTATTATCTTAGTCATAAAACTGGGCAAGTCATAATACAGTACACCATAGTTATTAAGTCAGTTCCCATTTCTCCAAAACAATTCCACTCTTCTCCAGAACAATTCCCCTTTCCATAATCGCCTGTTAGAAGACAGGAGAACACCCCGGTAAGCACAAGAGTATAATTAAAAGATCACATAAACAGAATATCTCTGAAATAAATATTCAAATACAATCCAGCCACACTTTGGCCAAAGCATAGAAAAGGCTTACCCATTCAGCACAGAATGCACTAACACTATATAAAAACACTTTGCAGAAGCCATCCTGGCTCTGCCTTCTCTCTGTAATGGTCTCCCCTTCATTGTAATACAACACTCTCATATGTAGGGGGAAAAGGTTCGCACTTACAAACAAACTCACACCCATTGTCCAGAATGTTCACGCCTATGAACTGCTTGCATCCAGTTTCAAAGTCACGTCTATGACCCACCCGTACATAGCGACAGGACGAGGCACTGATTTGCTAAGACAGCAATCTTGATCACACCACCTCAAAAAGACGGCAGCATTCCCAAGACTTGTCGCTCGGACCACTCTGCCTCTAGGGAAGTTAAATGATGAGTCTTTACATACCAAGAAACGTCATAGCATATCACATTATATATTATTAATCATAGCAAATCCCTCTTTATGGAACATATATATATAATATATATATATATATATAAATATATATAATATATATATATATATATATATTAATATATATATATGCATTTAGCTACAAATGTCCTTTAATATCCAATTCCCTCTACCTCGGAATTAATATAGTTTCACTTACGTTAACCGAAGGGGAATTTTTTCTTAGTTGATTATAATTTCGTCGTCTTGTGGAATCAAACCAGCGGACAGAGGGGAATTTAGAACTTCACTTTCATTCGTGGCTTCTACGTGTATATATATATATATATATATATATATATATATATATATATATATATATATATATATATAATGTGTGTGTGTGTGTGTGTGTGTGTGTATGTAGGCCGCAGTTTATTTATTATACAGCTTTCGTTAAACGGTAGATGAGTGCATATGACTGCGAACGTGAGCTATTTTATTTTGATGTTGGTTTTCTCCAATGTTCAGTAGTCTTTCTTCCCTGCACTACTCGAAGTTCGTAGAAATAGAAAAGAAAGCCACTTCTTCATGATTCCTTTTATTTTTGTTTCTACGGCCAGCTTTCGGACTGTTCTTCGTCCATAATCATACCAGACTAAAATATTTACACAATTTCATGACTAAACATAACAATTACAAATAAGTAAACAAGTTTTTAAAATATTACAATTGTCGTGGAATTTCTGTTAACATGTAGGAAGTCAAAGAACGTGCAACTGCCAATGGTTAATTAAGACAATAGACCATCTTACAAAGAATTAGGTGTTTAACAAATCGAAAATAAACTAACATATATATGTGTACTTTCATGTAGCTATAGATATATGAAACCAGCAAACGTTCAGCACGAGAGAGAGAGAGAGAGAGAGAGAGAGAGAGAGAGAGAGAGAAGAGAGAGAGAGAGAGAAGTGCACTGTTTAGGTGAGGTTTTTGGGGTCGTTTCGTGTACGGAATTAGGCCTACCAGTTTTGACTTCGCCTGCGGTATATCTTGACTAATAGAAAATGAACAAAAACATAGATTGACCTTTTCCTGCCCCGTAATCTTATTAGCCTTAACAAGTTTGGCCCTTATGGGAAAACCGAAATGACGCGACCCATTTATCTTATGTCTGTTAGGATGGGTCTCAACTTGACAACCGATTAGGAATTACGCTATTTTGAGTTGTGGACTTCCGCTTGGTGTCCCTTTATTGGAGATGATTGTATTGTAATTTTCTTTTGGTTGATCAAAGCCATGCCAACAAAAAGATCAAAGGAAAGAAAATGAGGCTTAACCCTTTGGGGAAATAACCGAGGAAAACAGTGGAAGGAGGAGACATAAGTTAGTAACAAGTGGGAGGGATCATGAAAGAGCTAGTACTTCATGTAAAAAGGTTTAATGTCCTCCCGACAAATTAAGGACACTTATTGGCGACATTATTCACTTTTACACGAAGTTTGCCAGCTATTTCATGATCCCTTCCACTTGCTCCTGTTGTTTTATTCCTTTCTTTTTGCTCATCGACTGTTTGCTCAGAACATTAGGCCTTATTTAAGTACTGTGACCAACCATCTCTCCCTTTCATATTCATTAGATCTAATACACTATCGTTCATAGTCATAGGAGTGCGCATAGTTCTGTAAACATGCTCTTTGCCTAATCACCAGACTTATCTCAAAGCAAAAGTCTCACCACGAACCCAACCATAATGAATTATGTTTGATGGCGACTTCCTTTGGTGGATTTGCCATTGATGGTCGTCCTAGAAAACTGTCACTTTCCATTTTCTCTATTCTTTTCTGTCACTAAGGCTTGGTGAGTGATGATATGACTGGTTTTCAAATGGGAAATCTTCGGTAAGAGGTAGGCAGCGTGCCAAAACCTCCATACCTTTATGTCCACATGAATATACGTATAAGTAACAATTGTATCTATACTTATATATATGTATATATATATATATATATATATATATATATATATATATATATTATATATACACATACAAATACATATACACTTATATACATGTAGAAATGGAAGAAGGAATCCAATGTTTTTTGCGATGGTGCGGTCATGTGGGAGGAATGAAGGGCGATATATCAGTGAGTAGAGTTATAAATCGGAGGTGTTAATAGGTAGAATAAGAGGAGGTCCCAAAAATCTTGGATGGCTGGCATGCTAGAGATATCCGGGAAATGAAAGGACGTGTACCACATGGAGGGGAAAGAACCTTCAGTTTAATTATAACGATCAGGCAATATTGTGGCCGTTTTTAGGTCGAGGATCTCATCCACGAAGCAGCAGCTAAAAGTATGAGTAAAAGTATGAGTTGGGCAATGATGACTCTACATTATTCTTTAGATTGTTGGTGTTTTTTTTGGGTGGAAAAGGTTTATTGTTGAAAAATGTGTATATCTGTTTCCTCCAATAAAGGGTGAATTGAAGTAAACAAGGTAAACACCCGTTCAAGTGTTGCATTTTTATAACTGTACAGAAGCTCACCAGTCGATTCGCTGACATGAAGTTCGCAGCCCCATCCCATCTGTCATATTTCAAAATGCCTATGAGTTTGTTACATACAAGTATCTACACACACACACACATATATATATATATATATATATATATATATATATATATATATATATATATTATGAGTCTTATCACATCACCGTTATTCATATATATACATTAAGCTACAAATGTCCTTTAATATCTAATTCATATGTTAACCGAAGTGAGATTTTTTTAGTTGATAATAGTAATTTCGTCAGCTCATGGGCACGAACCTATGAACTAAGAAATCAGGACGATAGTGAAGCGCTCTACCCACAGAGCTATCACAAGAAGTATAAGTTAATCCCGCCTCTCACCTACAAATCTCTGTCGCGCTCAGGTATTTGTTGTTTTGGAATCGGCATCAACCCACCTCGACCTTGATAACTGTGTAGTGGTTTTGTCGCACTGCTTTTGTCGCACATATCCAATTCATGAGTCTTATCACACCACCGTGATTCATATATGCGCATTCAGCTTCAAATGTCCTTTAATATCTAATTCACTCTACCACAGGATTAATATATTTTCATATATGTTAACCAAAGAGGAATTTTTTTAGTTGAAAATAATTTTGTCAGCTCACGGGCGCAAACTATGAACTTAGAAATCAGGATGTACAGGGAAGCGTTCTGCCCACACAGCTATCATGAGAGGTATAAGTTAATGTTGCCTCTCACCTACAAATCTCTGATTGTGGCATTAACTAAAATAAAATTCCCCTTCAGTTAACATATATGAAAATGTATTAATTCTTAGGTAGAGTAAATTAGATATGGAAGGACATTTGTAGCTTAATGCATGCATAATATATATATATATATATATATATATATATATATATATATATATGTGTGTGTGTGTGTGTGTGTGTGTGTGTGTGTGTGTATACATATATAGTATATACTATATATATATATATATATATATATATGTGTGGTGTGTGTGTGTGTTTGTGTGTGGTGTGTATGTATACATATATATAGTATATACTATATATATATATATATATATATATATGATATATATATATGTATATAAGTGAGGATGCATTGGACAGAGGAAGGTGAAGAAGGCCGATAGGAAACAGCATCCCATATAGGAATGGGCAAAGCTGGAGACAATAAAGAGAGAGAAGAAGATACAAGTATATATACAGAGACTCGTGTATTATATACTAGCTCTCATTCTCTCTCCAGCCATCTCTGTCTCTTTCCTCTTTCTTTTCACTAATACCAACTCACTCTCTCTCTCTCTCTCTCTCTCTCTCTCTCTCTACCTAACACCCCCTATACTCTCTCTCACTCCTTTCTCTTGCTCTCTCTTTCTCTCTCCAACCATCACTGTCTCTCCTCTTTATTCTTCACTAAATACCAACTCTCTCTCTCTCTCTCTCTCTCTCTTCTCTCCTCTTCTCTAACACCCACTCTTGTCTCTGTCTCTCTCTAACCTTCCCTGTCTTTATTCCTCTCTCTTCCCCCTAACACCCCGTCTACTCTCAATCTCTCTCTGTCAACCCTGTCTCTTTGATGTCATTGATGTTTACCCAGTAGTATTCTTTTCCAAATGATAAGTCATATGGTGTACAGAAATTGTGTGATAAGTTCGTAAGGTAAACTAAGTCTACGGGCATAACCAGCTCCGTTTCAAGGAATCCTTTTTCACTCTTACCCCTTTCGGAGGGGGGAGGTAGGTTGAAACCCCATTATAAACCTTAGGGGTCCCCACTATAACCCTGCCAAGTTCCACGCCCATCGGACCAGCCGTTTGGCCATGATTGAATGACAGACATATGGATGGACAGAGACATAAGGCCCGTTATAGTAATATATATATTATATATATATATATATATATATGTAATATATAATATATTAATATATATATATATATATAAATATATATATATATATATATATAGGTATATATATATATATAAATTACTATAACGGGCCTTATGTCTCTGTCCATCCATATGTCTGTCATTCAATCATGGCCAAACGGCTGGTCCGATGGGCGTGGAACTTGGCAGGGTTATAGTGGGGACCCCTAAGAAGGTTTATAATGGGGTTTCAACCTACCTCCCCCCTCCGAAAGGGGTAAGAGTGAAAAAGGATTCCTTGAAACGGAGCTGGTTATGCCCGTAGACTTAGTTACCTTACGAACTTATCACACATTTGCTATATATATATATATAGAAATTTATTATATATATATATATATATATATATATATATATATATATATATATATATATATATTGACAGTTTACATTTGTTGAAGAATGGGATGACTGTAAAGTAAATAAAACAGTCAGTTATTCCGTCCTTAAGCAACTACTACCCATTTCAGGGACCGCGAGTCATCGTTTTTCTCAAATATCTTTCAAACTAATTATTTGATGGAAATGGTACTTTGCCACAGTGTAGAGGACTCCTCCTCTTAATTTATGGTAATAT
Source organism: Macrobrachium nipponense (assembly GCF_015104395.2). Lineage (NCBI taxonomy): Eukaryota > Metazoa > Arthropoda > Malacostraca > Decapoda > Palaemonidae > Macrobrachium > Macrobrachium nipponense. The sequence continues at coordinate 116,028,550 of NC_087201.1, forward strand.
AGTGCATTTTCAGATGATATTCGTTAAGGTGTTAAACACTCCTGAGATTTAAAGGCAATCGAATGATCGCTATGCTCCATTCCCTCCTTTGTTAGTAAGTGCATGTTCTTAAAAAATTAGAATGGTATAAACGGATTATGAATATTCATGAAATGTGTTTATGAGCTGTTACGATATAAAACCTCAGTTTTCACAAAGTAGCCGATTGGCCAACTCCTTCAATGTCCGGGCGATTAACTCTATTATGCCCCGTATATTTGTCAGAAATCTGTTATTGTTCCCTACTTAGCCCCTGCTTGTTCCTTCTTTCAGATATTGGGAGACATTACTCATATTTTTACTCAGCATTTTCTGTACCCCATGAGTAGTCATGATTAGCAATATATGAGTTTGATTTTATTATTTTTATGCTAGTATTATTACTATTTATTGTACCGTGGTCATCTATTCCTTCATTAATTATTAGCATCACTACAAGACTTGGCCAAGTCTGTAATTCAAGCCGGAAGGCTATATTTTTACGAAGTTTCATATAAAAACTTTTAAATGTACTTTGGTTTAATATTTATAAATATATACCTTTGGCTGTAGCTGAGTTAATTGATTCCACTTTCTAAGTTGAATATAACGGACGACACTCAGACTGGCTTTCTTTAAACTTTACAGGAATTAGTATTTTCATTGATAAATACCAATATTTCGGGACTTGCCTAGGTTTTGAAAGTTCCCCATTTAAACTACCAGACCTTGAGAATCAATATTACTTCACCAATGCATCCTCAGGATAAATCTTATCTCATCTTTGGGTGTTTTTACTTTACCTCTCATGGGAGGGAAACCAGGAAAAAATGACTAGGAATCATTTTCAACCGTTTCGTATTTGAGGAATGGGTTTGCAACTGGGGGCCAGGATTGCATCCCTCGTCCTTTTCAGGTTCGCTTTCATTCGCGTTTTTTTCCAGAAATTTTTGATTCGGTGCTTATGAAATCCACATATCTTCATTCTGAATTAAGTGCCGAGGGCGAAACGTTCTGGAACAGTTTAGATTTGCTGATCTTTTTCTGGCAAACATTTTAGAAATTTTCATTAAGAGAGAAATCCGGTATTTTTCTTCATGTTTCTCAACGAACATTTTCTGAAAATATCATGACTAACTCTTCCTAACTCACCTAAAACATTGCTGCTTATATTTGCGAGAACTGTTGATAACAAACTGTTTTCAGAGAAGTGTTCTATGCTAACATTTCACTAAAAGTGTTCCCCAACATACTCTGGAAACCTTTTTGCAACCAACATTTTTCAACCGCAGCTGCATTATAATTTGAATGAGTGAATTAAGCTCCTTTGAATAAAACAAAGGATTGACTCTCTCTCTCTCTCTCTCTCTCTCTCTCTCTCTCCTCTCTCTCTCTCTCTCTCTCTCATGTTTGAGTGTGTAATTAGGAGTGAAGGGGAATTCGACTTAAGCAGCTTTTGTTCTTCTTAAAAGACTGACATTGTCTTGTCCCTTAATATTTATTTTCAAGTTTCACTTCTCTTTAAGTTGGTGGAGGATATGGATGTTTGCAGCATTTAAAGAATTTTTCACTTTTCTTTTTTATGGTTTAAACATTTACTTTATGACTTTGTGCTTAGGATGATAATACGTAGTCTCTCTCTCTCTCTCTCTCTCTCTCTCTCTCTCTCTCTCTCTCTCATTTGTTTTGTGTAATTAGGAGAGAGGAGCAATCCAATAAGTCTTTGTTCAGCTTAGAAGGCTAACATTCTTGTGTCCCGTAGTATTTGTTTTTAAGTTTCACCGATGAAGAGTAGAGATGTTTACAATATTTTCCGAAGACTGTATACAAAGGATTATAATACGCAGTCATTTTATAGCGTTCTGTGGGATGAACACTCGTCTTGGGCAGATCGTAGGATGATCTTTCGCAGAACAGCTTGTTTTTATATTTTAATAGAAAGTACAAATGGTAGTAATCTGAAATGGGATGGAAAGACTTTGTGAAATAAGTTTTTTGCGTTTTATTTTAGAACACATTGTTATCTCTGAATGATATTGATTTGAAATTAATTGCAACTCCGTAGAAAAAATCGTGATTTGAATCTATGTGTGAGTAGATCAGTAAGAGGAATTATATTCTTTGCTATCTTCTAGAGTGGATATTAATTTGAAACATGTTTGAGTTTTAACGAAGATACCATTCATCGGAGTGAGTCGAAGATTTTCAAAATATATTCTCTGTAGTTACTGATAGAATGAGCAATCAGGAGGAGATCCAGGGAAAAATGTACTGTTGGTGAGAGTACTGAAAGAGTGCCGGAGAGATGAGAAGCAGAGAAGAGCAGGAGGTCAGTAGGTCCTTTCCCAACACTAATGTTGGGGAGAACTCGAGGGGCGGGGCCCCTTGGAAGCAGGTCCTGTTCCCGAACCTTAAAGTCGGGTTGTGCTTTGGGGTTCCTAACCGCTTTCGACTCGGGGGATATTTCTCTTGGTGAGAGAATCCTTCTCTCCCCTCTTCTTCACCTCCTCTCTTCCTTTCTCCACATTCTCCCCTTCTCACCCTCCCTCTCCCTTCCCCGTTTCTCTCCCTCATCCTGCAGGGATTGAGAGGGCGTGGCCCCACCCATTTGGCACCGAGGTGGTCACGATTTTTGGCGGTGGTAGTCCATTTGTAATGAAGGGATTGACATGGAATTGTCTGATTGCACCTTTCAACTAGCTTTGCAGTTGGATGGAAGATAATTATATACATTTAGGATAAAAATTTGCTGGTTTTTTTTAAAGAAAAAGACTTTTTTCGTACAAGAGAAGATTTATTTTCATAAATTGTGGAGATTGCTATGACTAAATACTATTTAGATTTTTATAAATCTTTGTCTGTCATGGACTGAATATGTTGTAGAGTATGTTTAAAGTTTACTTATCCTGCTAAATTGTTTTGAATATGTCTTCGTACCAAATGCTGTTATTGATTTATTGATTTTTCATAATCGTTTTTCATCGAATACAAAATACACACACACACACACACACACACACACACACACACAAATAACTAAATAAATAAATAAAGGTACATGCTAAGACTTGATTTTTTCCATTCATTGAAAGCAGATTAAATTGATTGCAAATGTTTGCAGTCAGTCGTCACACAAAGTCATAATGATAGTCTGTTGATTAATTTTTATACTCATTCTTTGCAGAAATTGAAGACTGATTGATAATAGATGAAAAACTTGATTTGCCCTACTGATTTGTAACTGAATGTACAGCAGGATTCGGAATGAAATAATAGGTCATCACTTAGTTGTTACCGAATAAAAAACTCCTTTTTAGATTCGCAGGAAATGTAAATATTATTGTTATCAGCATTTGTCAATGTCAGTTTCTTAATGAATTCAGATTCATTTGTCCTAAGATGTAGTGGTTGATAAAAAGGATGTTTTAGAGAGAAAAAAGAATTAGATGGAATGTAGAGTTGGATGTTTATGTTAAAAAATAGAGTAAGCAAATGTTGTGAACAATAATGACTAGATACACAGAATAAAAGCAGTTGATTGCACAGGATATTATAAAGGGAAATTGAAAGAATGCTGAAAAGTCGGAAATATGAACAATTAAGTAACGTAATTTTGTGGATAAATGTGGAAGCAGGATTGTGTAAGGAAAAAAAGGTTACAGTTGTATGGTAATATGATTATTATTGATAGTATATAAAACAATGGAATGAAGTGAAAGATATTTAGAGGAAAAGAAGTAGGGAAGTCAAACTGAGATTGGTTGCCAGAAGCAAGGGAAGGAAATATTTAGGGAAGAGCTGTAGACAGCAATTACAATGGTAAGGCTGGTGAGGAAATCAAAGAAGTGGATATGAAGAGGTTCACGGGGCCATGGAGTTGGCGTAAGGAATGAAAAACGAAATTATGTACTGGAAATGGCATAGCTTTTCTAATTAGTCTGTATGATCATCATTTAGTAAAATATGAGAGTACCAGAATACAGCTCCAAATAAGATTACCTTACGGTCGATGTGGGTAGACTGAGGCAGTGTTGTAAAGTGCGAGGTCATTCGTGGGAAGGCTTGTTTGACATAATATAAGATGCTTGTGATGGATATTAAGATGAGAATTAGCAAACCTAGGAAGAGGGTGAAGAGATGTGGAATCGAAAAGGAGAACAGCGTAAGCAATGTAAGAGGTATGTAAGGGAAAAACATCAACAAGGAATGGAATTAAAAGAGAGAGAGAGAGAGAGAGAGAGAGAGAGAGAGAGAGAGAGAGAGAGAGAGAGAGAGAGAGAGAGGGGGGGGGGGGGATTGGCAGAACAGAAAATCTATGGAATTATATGAAAACATGCGTCAGTAGTGTAGAGGAAGCAGCTTGCTACGGAGTGTCAAAAGGCGAATGGTGGTGGAATTCGGAGGAACAAGATTCAGTTAGGGAAAAATCTACGGATTTCAAGGTCTGGACGGTGAGACAACATGTGCAGGGTACTGAAGAACGATAGAGAGAATAGAAGGTTAGGAACATAAAAAGGTGAAAGGGATATTCACAGAACATCAGTCTCAAGAAAAAATAAAAAACTACATACAGTTAAGTCAGATGTCATCAGAGGAGGCTGAGGAATCAAAGATTGCAAAGATATTGTAAAAGGAGAAAAGGAGTGTGGAATTGGAAGAGTGGAGGGGTCGGAAATGAAGAATGGCAAAGGACCAGATTCATCAGAGGTGTAAATTGAAATCTTAAAGGTTTTGGTACAGAGGTGGAAGAATGTATACTGTAATGTGTAACTGTTAAGGGCAATTTGTGTGGAGGAAGTATTGTCAAGTGACTGGGAAGAAATTCTGGTGATGAACATTTGTAAACAGTAGGGTGGCCTTTGTTGAAGATTTTAGCAGGAATGCGTGAGATTTTGTGAGCGATTGTGAAGATTGGTGAACAGCAGTATGGATTCATTAGAGTGAGAGGTAGAGTTGATGTATTTATAATAGGACAGTTTTGTACGAGAGGAGTGGCTGGAAGATCATTGGAAATTTTATAGACCAAGGTTGATCATTTATTAGAATACCTTGGCAGGTATTGTTTTGGTGTTTAAAAAAAGTGCCAGAAAGGTTGGTTTGGTTGGTTAATATGATTTATAACAGAAGAAGGACAGCAGTAATAATTGCCGTGGCCAAAGAGAAATTTTTAAAGTTAGATTTAGTTTACATCGAGGATTCTTGTTATGGGTGTATTGAGTGAAGGGAGTAGGAGTGACAATTTGTGGAAATTTTTGTATGCAGATGATCTGGTGATTGTGGTAGAAACTGTAAAAGAATGGAAAAGAAGGATAAGAGAGTGGCAGGAATCTCTTAAATTGGGTGGTATGTTCGTAAATATGGGAAAATTGAGTTTATGGTGTCGAGCAAGTAGGGAGGGGAATCTCAGATACTTGGGATCTACTTTAAACCAGGGTCTGAAACATAACTTGAGAGTATGATAAAAACAGTTTGAGGAAAGTGAACAAAACTGAAGATGTGCCACAATCAGGCCAGTGGTGATGTATGGGCATGGAATTCAAAGGAGGAACAGAGGCCGGAGCGAACGAAAATAAAGGTGCTGAGGTGGATTTGGGGATTTCTCTGTTTAAGAGCCTGGTAAATAAAGCCATTAGAAGTGCCGGTTAATAAAGATTACTGATGTGATAAGAGTCATTGAGATGGTATGGGTACGTGGTAAAGATGAGTGAGGAGGAGGGAGTGAAGAGGCCTTCCGAGTTGGTGGAACTTGTTAGAGGTAGAAGGTCAAGTGGGAGGCGAAGGATCAGATAACGTCACGAAGTGAATGAGGATTTGTAGAAGTGTTTATCGGAGGAAGAGACTTTAATTTCTTTATATTTTCTATGATCCTTTCGAAGATTTAATGCAAACTATTATCAGCAACTATATTGTTCTTAATATAGTAGATTACAAATGAAGGTTATGTTATTCATGGGTTCGACCTGTTATTCAATATTAAATTTCCTGCTGAATTATCTTACCAGTTGCCAAACTTTGTATGGATAGAATAGAGGTAATTGAGTTAAACTATGGCAAGAATAGAGAAAATGAAATGAACAGCATAATACGATAGGGAAATCAAAACACTTGTAAAAATGTATTGTCGACTACAGATTTTCTTTTTACTGTTTGCTTGTAAGTTTATACTTTCACTAGATATCTCCAAATTTACCAGTGGATCTCAGGAGTCAAGGAAATGCTGATAGCTTTTGGTATGTAAGAATCTTTAGTGGAGTTATAATTCTTTTTTAATTTTCAATTTCTTGTAGCCTTAAATTTAGTACCTTATATTCAGAAGAAAAATCTGATTACCTCCCCCAGCGAAATCGACTGAGGTTTAGTGATCGCACAATTTGTATGATTTCCTGCAGATTCGATAACTGACAAGATTAAGTGAATAAAAATGTTGTCTTAAATGTTAGCATTCGCGGAGGTAGTCTCGTTCTCTGTGCTTTCTAGTTGAAAAGTAATGATGTTATGCTATAACATTAGCAATTATTCGATAATTAGTCTCACTTTTCCAGTTGAAGCGTTCGTAGATGCATGCAATCTGGACAAATATTGCTCATTTACACGAAAGCGGTAGTTTAAATTATATAATAAATAGATTTTATTATGACTCTCTCTCTCTCTCTCTCTCTCTCTCTCTCTCTCTCTCTCTCTCTCTCTCTCTCTCTCAAAATAAAATCGTCGGGATTCCTTCGGCAATGTAGAAAACCTTTTGCTATTAAGTAATATGCATGAAAACGAGAGGCCATCATGCATTCAGAGTAATATTTTCCTTCGGGTTTCAATCTGAAGTATTTGTATGAAGTTCTCTTCTGTATCATAGAGGTCTTTTGTCTAGATTCATATCTTCAATAGGTCTGCATTTTTCTCTGTTAGGGATTGATTATAGTGTATGCTTTTTTAAGTTTTGAATGCGTGCCATCAATGATTGTTGCTTGACAGATTTTTATAGTTATCAGGCATCTGGTAGTTTAATCTGCTTAAATTGAGGAATGACTTTAATGTTGTGGACTCCAGTATCAAGTTGAAGTATTTGTAGATGCCCAGTTTACTCGTATGTAGATACAGGAACACTTTTTGCAAAAGATATTACCACACTTTACAAATTGCTGATATGGTAGTATTATATAGTGTTATATGATATGATATGATGTATGACATTTAACTGGAATTATAGTTATAACTTTTCATCGATGAAATTATGACGAATTTATAATTTTTGCCAAGCTTTAAAGAATACTTCATTGCGGCTGCCTGGGTCTTAATTCCTTTTCTGGTGCCAACAGGAGTCAAGCCGACACTATCACAGTATATTTTCTCAGGGTTGGTCGGGGGACATATCTAAGCCAACTGCATTCCTTTTTACCCTTGTGATCTACCTATCAAAATCCCAGTATCCCCTTCTGGTATCATTTCTAACTATCCTGCTTATGAATCTTACTATTTTTCTCTAAGCAGCTATATTTTCTTAGCTACGAATATTTTAGATTGCATGTTATGTTCTTTTATTTAATTGTAGGCCAACCTTTGTAACGGCTTTTTATTTACTTTGTAGGTTGTAGATTCTCTGGATACTCTGGATTCTTGTAGTCTCAGGAGTCTTCGAAAGACACACCGCAGTTTTTCTTATTTCATTAACACAAACTAAATATATACACAGTTTTACATACAAGTTTAGTTAGTATTGCGGGTGGTACGGCTCTGTTATCGTCTGCTTGAGGAGAGGTATTGTAATATGATGATGTGTCGAAGTATGAAGTCATTCTTCCCCACGGCTGGTAGGGCACATCACCTCACCTGTGGTTACTGATTTGCTTATATCTCACCTCAAATCCTCTCTCGAGATTTCCTTAAAGAAAATGTCTCCTCCTTCTGGTCTTCCTCATTGGTGGGTGATTAATGATGACGTCCATGGTACCACCCTTTTTTGGGCAATAATTAATTTTAATACCTCCTGGCTGGGCGTGTTTAACGACGTCACCAGAAGTATCTGGTTTCCGCTGCAAGTCAAAGGTTATTTCAGAGCTTTATCGCATAGCCGCTTAATGCATTTTTAATTGCCGATAGCACGGTCAACACCTCTTCTTGTTTGGGTTACTTTTCGTCGCCGGAACTGTCTGGTTTCCGCTGGGAGGTCAAGAGCTTTATCGTAAAGCAGGTAAATTGCCGCTAGGCTGCTAAACACTCTCTGCTTGTTTGGGTTATATTAAGATAAACACATCCGTTGCTTTAACGCAATTCGCTCTCTTTCTCTTTCTCTTTATCGTTGTCTCTGTCTATCCATCTGTCTATCAGTAGATCTCTCTCTCTCTCTCTCTCTCTCTCTCTCTCTCTTTATACTTGCTCTTTTCCCTAACTAACATTACAAGATATAGTTTCATTGTAATACCATGACTCGACTCATGTCAGTATAACTATGTAGGTTGTACTAGACTACTGTATAATCATACTTCCATATACAGTTTCAGTTAGTTTTATTTCCAATCCTTATTCTGCCAGCCTATTTTTATTAGCCTTTTCAGTCTCACTAAATTCCATCTCAAGAAAACCTGTATTGTATATCAGTGTTCTTAACTATGAGAAAGATTCAGCATTTTTTATTATTTCTCTATCTACCCTCATTACTCCTATTTTTCTTAGAGCTTCATGTGTCTCGAAAGCTTTGGAAATATTGTGGTCGTTTGCTGATTAAAACGCTCTCATTTGGATATTCTAGGTCAGATACATTTCCTTCGTTACTCATCCTTCGACCACTTTTGCTCATTATGATGGCAACAGCAACGGTAAAATAAAACTCCTTTACTGCAACCCGTTATTTACTGCAAATTCACTTGACAAGATCCCATTAATATTAATAGTGCATATACCTTTTTTTTAGATCTTTATAGATAGTCTCAATGAGCTTTTAAGAGAATGCCATGTTAATACAAGAACTTCCATAAGACCAGTCTCAGGTCGCAGTCAGATGCCTCTTAAAATCAACAAAAGTACTCAGAAAGGGATTTTTAAATACCATATACTGCTGCACATTCTTTTCAAAACCAGTGTTTGACCTATGCAACCGCTTTTCTAAAACCAGCATTCATCTCTATAAGTTGTCGTCTATACCTCATTCGGCATGGTGCCCTTTGTATGTCACCTTTGCTATGACTCCCCATTTCAAAACATCAGGCTTAGTTCCATGTCCTAAATTCTGCAAAGCATTCTAGGTGGTATACACCAGTTTCAGATTAGATCGCTCCTACGTTGATTCCATCATGACATGGTGTTATCCATCTCCTAGGTTTTTGTGAACTATTCATTCCACTTCATAACCGGAATTCATTCATTAGCCCACTCAGGTCATGTTCACAACATTGAATTAAATAAGTGGTAAGTAAATAAGAGAGAGAGAGAGAGAGAGAGAGAGAGAGAGAGAGAGAGAGAGAAGAACCAAGAGAGAGAGAGAGAGAGAGAGAGAGAGAGAGAGAGAGAGACCATATTCGCAATCATATTTATTGGCTTGAAACCCTTTGTGTAAAGTGTATTCTTTTTTTTTTTTTTTTTTTTTTAATATAGAATATGTAACCCAAGAGGGCCCATAATTAACTAAAAAAAAAAAAAAGTCAGAAATTTATGCATTCGACATACTCTTATGTATCCGAAGTCGTTAGAATATAAGACACGTGAGTAAAATATCAGAAAATCGATAAAGAAGATTACTGTAAAAAGATTTTTTTAGAACGTAAAAGTGGAGTTGACTTTGCGATATGTAGCTGTAAGCAGTGTATTTTATTTCATTCTATTTTGAAAATTATTGCAGGTTTCTTTTTTAAGAAATTAATAATATAACTTGCATCATAATATAGTTCAAGAATATCATAGTGTGAATGTATTTGTGGCAATTGATCAGACTTCATCAGCCTTTCCTTGTAAGTCTCACTTTGAACTTGTGCAATTACTCATGTCAGTATTATGACTCAGACCGCAGTTTATTTTTTTTCGTGATAAACCGTTGTATCACCCTTTTGTTACGAACAACTACCACTGCTTTCCTCATGTTGTGTGGATGATTCACCCATTCATGTAATGCGTAAACACGCTCACTCACAGGAATTGTGGAACCTCACTTTTACAGGTAGTCTTATTGTTGTTCTCTTGCGTCAGTGCCCATTGATGTCTGGGTGTTCAGTCGGTTAAATCCCTTGATGAACCATTTAAAAATCTGTTATCGAATGTATTTTACGAAGTAGGTGTAGATATGTCAGTGGTCAGTGGCAGTTGAGGCTATTGTAGAGAGTGTTGGGAATGTATGATATGGAAGTTTTAACTGTCGAGGGCGATGAAAAGTATTCACACTGGAAGGGAAGAGTTTGTTAGGAGGAGTATATGGTTTGGTTCGGAAGTGTACCTTAGACAAGTTTGGATAATTTTGTTATGATGGATAAACACGAAAAGTCAGAAAAAAGGACGGTAGGTTTGGGGTAATGAAATACAGCGTGGATTAGTTTTTGTTTACAAATGGCACTATTAATTGGTGACGGTGAAAGAAAATGTATTTAAAAAAAGTTTGAAACTTTGTAAAAGGAGATGGGCGAGAGTGAACAAGAGAAGAAAATGAAGACCAAGGCGATGGAGCATTTAATCATTAATAAGGAAGGGAAATGAGGGGAAGCAGTTGCTTTATATAGGTAATTTGGATATAGTTATCGTTTTCTTTTCTTTTTTTTATTCCCTCTGAAAGTAATGTATTCTCATTCTTAATTGCCATAACGGTTTAGGAAGTCTCTCTCTCTCTCTCTCTCTCTCTCTCTCTCTCTCTCTCTCTCTCTCTGATTAGGCTGCTCGTGACAAGACCACGTTTTTATCTTGAAAACTTCATTATCTCCCTGGCTTTCTTTTTGTTGTCGTTTTAGTGAGGACCGCATTTATCAGTACCCTATATGTAAAAGTTCTGTTTACTCTCTTTCCTTTGGTCGTAAGTATTCTGAGAGAAAATTAATGACTATTTCTTAAAGACTAGAGTTCACTTCCGTGGAAAAATCGTAGCATGGATGAAATTTTCATACAGGTTATTCCCCATTTTATCCTTTCCAAATATTTTTTTTCTAAGTTTGGCTAGGTAAAGACTCCTTGACAGGCCATCTGATGAGTGCTATCAGAAGTAAAATTGTAGCTTAGTTATATATTATAGTTCAGCATTGAATACACGAATTGGGCAGTGTCATCGGAAGCTTTTTAATTCACAGGATTGTCCTAAGGGGTAGGTCACACTAGCTGACTTATGTGTAGAATTTATCAAAATTTGGAATATTAATATGGGAAGCATGCTGAGCTATGACCATTTACACTTGTTCCATCAGAATGCGCTGCATAAGTTGTATTTGGATTTTGTCAGGTGGACTTAGGATATTATTGGCACTTCATACCCCTGGAACTTTTGGCATGAAGCTTTTGATTAAAGATGTTCTCACGGAAAGGCATCCAATAAAAAGTTTTTGAATTAAAATAGATTAATAGATTATTAACTCTTGTATTTGCATCTTTCTTGACACTGGATTAAGACTCAAGTTTTAGACTTGCTTTAGATATTAGATAAGCGACTTTCATATCTGTTATAAGTTGCACCCTTAAAAAATGTTTAATATTGAATTCTATTTCTATTTTTGGGGATCTAATCCAAACTTTGTTTTTAGGTAATTCAAGCTGATAAATAAGCACAAATGATATGTTATCAGCATATTCCATGATTGGATCCTGGCAAGGTCGCCATTTGTCACAATCTGCATAGCACAGACATCAACTCAATATCAAGTAACAGGACAAGAATTGTTACCCAAGTTTATAATACATCTGATGTAACCCTCCTGAGAACTCTTTTTTGCTCATAATTATTCATAATACTGAATTTAAGCACTTGAGGTAATTAAGGATCAAAGGAAAATGTTTAACATCTGGAGATGTGAACCTGCAAGATGAAGAGCAGTATGAAGTATGAAATACAAAGTAAATCCTTTAATAGCTTAAGTAAATGTTTACTTAGGCAGCTTCAACAAATATATAACAGCTTACTGTTACCTAGTTCTCCAAAGGTAATTATTTTATATATATATATATATATATATATATATATATAATTATATAATATATATAGATATATCATATTAGAGAGAGAGAGAGAGAGAGAGAGCATGATGACTGTTCAACCTCTTGATGTCTTACTTTTTTGGAAGACTTAAACCCTAATATAGAAGAAATTAAGAACCCTTAATTCGTATTAGAGGGATTCGAACTCTCATTGATGTATCATTGCTCTCATTTGGGTTTAAAGTTTACAGTGGTGAAGGCTATTCAACGAATCCAGAGGGCAATGTGGCTATTGCAGATGTATAATATATATATTAAAAGTGACCTGTATGTTGTGTGTAAGAATATATATATATATATATATATATATATATATATATATATATTATACATATATATATATATAGTATATATATATTATATATATATATGTATATATATATATGTATATATTTATTTAAGTTTCTCTCTGAGTATTTAATATTTTGTGTGGCCTCCATCTGCCTGTACAACAGCCTGCATTCTTGAGGGGTATGATTTCAGCAAATGCAAAAAAGCTGAGACTCAAACTCCATTTCCCTGAACACTTCGTTCACCTTTCTTCGCAGGATGTCGAGGCTTGGTATACCGTCATAGTTCACTATGCGCACTTCAACACGATCCTTTAAGATTCTACCAATGTTTTCACACACATTAAGGTCAGGGGAGCTACCTGAAAATTCACTTGACGAGAAGAAATTGATACCACTGTTTCGAAGCAGCTCCTGTGTCTGAAGAGCCTTGAAACGTGGTGCCTTATCATGCAAAAATGTGACTTCTTCAACAGATAACATATTTTCAGAATATTTGAGGAAAGGAAATTCTCCACCAGTAGCACAGTTTCTCTGAAGTATTCGCCACTTCATGACTGTCCTTTTTCTTTGATGATCCACATTAACCGTTTGGCTGTTAAACAGAAAAATTCCCAAATATTCAGGAAATATCACAACTTGGCGATAGCACACGTCATCACTGATATCATCCAGCTTTGCATCCCAAATGATGTCATTTTTATGATTTGGCTTCCTGACTGTCTAAATGAAGAATTCGTCTGATGCGGCAACATGGAGAAAGTCAGTTTCATCCCAATCTTTAAGAAATGAACCACAAAACCATGCACAGTCTTCTCTCTGTTGCTGAGTGATGTTGGGCTTGCTGATATCATGAAATGGCTTGATACCAGATTTTTTCAACTCACGATATACAGCACTATAACTTCTCTTCTTTCCCCTTTTTGTTTCTAGTTGAAGCGCCAATTTGCGTAAAGACTTTCTTGGTCTACCCACTGCCTCAGCTATAATGTCTTTTGACTCCTGAGAAAGGGCTTTTCACGATGACAGTCATATAAATTTTTGTTCCAGTTTCTTTTAACAAGGGATTCATCTCTTTTAATGTATTTAGCTCTCCAGGAACGTGAATTGAAGGATGCGCCGGCATCCCTGGCCTCTATGAAGGTTATAGCACGGATCGGTCAATCCATCTGATTTCCTCCTAGTCGTAAGCCATGACTGTATCTAACTCCGTCACTCAGTCTGAAAATTCAAGAAATGTAAAATGAAAAATAGCTTGATAGAAGCTTAAGATAATGTACTTAGAGATAGGCTATAGCAGAAAACTCCATAACTTTCCATTCGTTATGTGTGAAGGGGGCCCTCTAATTTCGAAACACCCGGTGTGTGTTTATATATATATATATATATATATATGATATATATATCATATATATATATATATACTATATATATATATATATATAATATAATTATATATTTGTATATATGTTGTGTGTGTGTACTATTGAAGGATCTACAAAAGACTTTTATTAAAAATCACAGTTTGGTAACCCTGGAGAAAAGTTTTTATTTTTTCCACATGGTTAATTTGTATTCAAATACACCTCTTGTCTGACGATTCCAAAAGCGTAATGCATCAGAATATTCTATTTTATTATGATTCAAGCATTGTTTATGACCTCTACATCACAAGCTGGGCCACAATTCAGTTTCATAATGGAAGCTTTGTATCAAAGGAACATTTATCCTTTGCCTCGAGGTTCATTGTTCAGTTTCTTTCTTGATTTGGCATTTGCTTGTTTCATAACATATTAAATATGATCACTTCCAGTGAGTATTCTAAGCCTTTTTACTGTGCCGGAAGAAGAATTCCTGGAAGGTGCATTTTTTCATCGTAAACATCTTACCTTTGAATTAAAATTGTAAAATGGATATTAGAAAACGGATTTTGTTTTGCTGAGTTTGCGGCAACAGTAGTGTTCTAGTAAGCGGGAAATAGTGAAAATTGTTTATAGTTGAGAAGTGGTGATAGGCCTTTCGTTTCCCTCTGGGAAAGATTCCCATTACTCCTATGTTCTGCTCATACTTCGAACGTTGTAACGCCTTTAACACATTTGTTTTATTTTTTTTAGGTAAGAATAGTGCACCGTGTAATACTGACGCTTCTTATTTGCTAGTTCTTGGTTTACCTTTTGAGGAATAAATATAAATATATCTGTATAAGAAAGTTTATGAAAGAGTTATTTAATTGTTTTTGATAGTGTCTGTCCGCAAATTAGATTTTTGTGAATTGGATGTAGAAACATATTTCCCCTAATGTGAGTAAGTGATTGCAAAAGTAGACTCATGATTACTGATAACCCGACATTTTGTTATTAGCCGTGTGAAGTAGTATATCAATATAGATATAAGAGTTACTTACATTATATGTTTCCCCAAAGCATGAGTTTGTTTTTGATTGGATAATATTTCGAACGTAATCTTTTACCAATGCTTGTTAGTAAGAGATTTGTCAATAGCAGCAACCAAGGATTGTGGCACTGACTTAACAAATACTATATTATTTTTATGAAATAATGAAATATTCTTGTAACAATGGTATGTCACTAAAATTGTAGGTACAACACGTAATTAGCTGTACATAGTCAGCAGTCGCTCATACAGAAACACAAATTTTCATGCATCCATTGAATGCTGCTCAGAAAATGAATTCTGCCGAAAAGTGTTAAGGTTGAAAGACGAACTGAAAGAGCGAAGATGGATCAGTCAGTTTGAGAGCAGAAGTGGACAGAATGGAGAGACGTTCTGACTTTTCGAAGAATCTGAATTGTATTTAACGAATAATTGTCCCCCGTTTATAATGATAGTAAACAGAGAAATTGATACAACAAGAACAGAGATGTGGCAGCTCACAGCCCATCCCTGGAAGGTCGTGCGACAACAGCCCACACGCGTAAAGCTTTCATCGAATTAATTTCTTTATTAATTTTTCAACATTTTAAGTAATGAGGTGTAATTCTCCTCATTCATGGTTTGACACTTATTCAAGCGCAAATTTCCAAAGGGCGATGTCCGTTACCTTGCGACAGAGGTCACGTAAATAGTGGGTGGGGGGCGTGAAGAACCTGGATGTTTCCATTGCTTACATTAAATCTTTTATCCTATTTAAAGTGATTAGCTGATGTCTCGTCCTCGTTTACTAGTATCCTGTCTGAATCAGTCATTTGTGACCTGGAGGATTATTCGTCGCCAAGATATTCGTGGAAATTGTTAGGGCAGATGCTTCTGGTTTGAGCTGTATATTAGAAAGTCATATGTCTGTAATTAGAAACCAAGTGATGAATGACACACTTGCCTTGGTGGAAGTTGATTTTTTTATCTCTCTCCTGTCTTGGGATATTCATGTGTCCCGGTAGGTTTCAACATCCTCGTTCAGAATGTTGAGAGTCGTTCACCAACTGCTTGTCATGTCTCGACCGCGATCTGTAAGTCAATTTAGAGCTGGTTGTAGTGTGTTGTCACTTAAAAAAATTAAATTGCGGTATTCTAGTCGACTGGGGACGAGAACTTTATGTACAACACACGCGCGCGCGCGCGCGCGCAACAAAAATGTGTATTATGTATAGGTAGATGTATATATACATATATATAATACATATTTTTCTTGCGCGCTCGTGCGTGTGTGCACACTAAAGTAAATAAAACAAAAAATGGGATAATCTAAGAGGAATTCATTGAAACGACTTCCACCTCTTCCAGTTGCCATCCTATTCGCTCTACTTTACATATTGGCGGAGACAAAACACTTCTACTCATTGAGCGACGGATATGCTATCCATATCTTCCTGAAAACCTTTGGGGCTGGTACCGTCGGAAGATACAGCTCATTAACACTCGAGTATTAGAATGGGATTATTCCTTTGCAAACTAATATTAAACTTGCCAAACAGCAAGAATTATGCGTGGGCTAACATGCTATATATCGTGATTATCACAAGATGAATGTATTAATTACGAGGAGTCAGTGAAACATCCAACTGATCTGATCGAGGACGAGAACTTTGTGTACACACGCAAACACATATACGTGTGTATATGTACATATGTTTATATATATACATATCATAATGTATACATATACTAGCTGACCAATCTTGTGTTGCCCGAGAAAACTCAAAATGACAACTGATAAACTCTCTCTCTCTCTCTCTCTCTCTCTCTCTCTCTCTCTCTCTCTCTCTTTCCTGTTAAGATAGTTTGTTAAGTTACATTGCCCTGCATTTTCGACATTTTATATTTCACCACTTCTCACCCCCATTTCTATCGGGGCTGAATTTGGACTTCAAGGGCATCGGGAGTGTCTGCCCATCCCAGCAACCTCTACAACTATGGACTATACATTAGTATTCATAATTTTTTACATTTTATTTTCATCCCCTTTCTCACTCCCCCACTTCTTATCGGGGCTGAACTTGAACTTAAAGAGCATCGGGAGTGTCACTATTCATCTCAGCGACCTCAAAAGAGCATCGGGAGTGTCACTATTCATCTCAGCAACCTCAAAAGCTGTGGATTAGACTCCAATATCTGTAGTTTTCAGTTATTTTTAGATGTCACCACCTTCCAATCCCCTCTAACCTATTAGGGCTGAACTTGGACCTAAAGGACACCGTGCGTGTGTCACTATTCATCTCAAGCCACCCTGAAAACTATGAATTAGACACTGATATATGTTGCTCTTAGTTACTTTTACATGCCAGCCCCTTCCCACTCTTTCTCACCCCACTTCCTACCGGTGTTGAACTTTGACTTGAAGGCCATTGGGAGAGTCACTGTACATCTCAGCCATCTCAGAAACAATGGATTAGACACCAACATCTGTCATTTTTGGTTATTTTACATGTCAACCCCTTCCCATCAGTTTCTCACCCATCCTCTTGTTGGGTCTAAACTTGGACTTAAAGGGCATCGGAGGTTCCCTATTTATCTCAGCAACCTGAAAAACTATGGATTAGGCACTAATATCTGTTGTTTTCGGTTATTTTTACACGTGACCCCATTCCCACCCCTTTCCCGCACCTCCCCACACACCCTCCTTTGCTGCCAATGATGTCTTATCCCAGATACTAAGTTATATGTATAACTAGTTTGGTTGAAATTGCTCAATGCATGTCAAAGTGTATGTGGCGCATACACACATACATACATACATGCATCCATTTATATATATATATATATGTATATATATGCATATATACACATATATATATGTGTGTGTGCGTGTGTGTGTGTTTGTGTGTACGTGTGTGAGTTATTTTGAGCTGTATCTGTCAAGGGTACCTGCTGGAAAGGTTTTCAGGATGATATGGATGGCATATCCGTCGCTCAATGAATAGAAGTTTTTTCTCTCCGCCAATATGTAAAATAGTGGGAATGGGATGGCAATTGGAAGATGTGAAAGGCGTTTCAATGAATTCCACTTAGACCATCCCATTGTTAGTTAATGCACAATTTGTTATTGTTTCATTTTGTTATTTTTGCTGGGAGAATGTTCTGAATGGAGTCAATGAGCTTCAGAAATTCCAGTCGAAATTGGATACCCCCGATAGTCTCTCTCTCTCTCTCTCTCTCTCTCTCTCTCTCTCTCTCCTTCTTAATAACATTACGTGTTTTATGTAAGGCAGCATATCAGAAAATTATTGAATGATATTGTAATCTGAAAGGAAACAGGAATTCTGACATTTTAAGTTCACGGTTCCAGGTGCTGCCATCGCTCTTATTAATGTTCTGTTTTAGCTTATTTATTAGATGATTGACTCCAGAATCCCACTATTGCATGCCAGTACATAGCAGTATATTTTAGTTTCCCTATCTTCTCTTTTGACTCCACTCCCTGTCTTCACACTATCACGCACTCCCTTTTTTTTTCTCTCACGAGGGAATGAAATTTCGTTTTGGCATCAAAGGGCATTTACAGACATCTGAAATTTAGACGAGTCGCAACCTACCTTTAGTCTGTACCTCACTCCCTTGTAGGTTTGTTGTTTAAACGGATTTTCATTTTATGAAAGTAGATTAATTTAATGTGATATGCGTAGGAGACATTTCACATGCGCATTTACAAAACCATGCCAAATTTGAAAGCTAATCAGAACTGCTAGAAAAGGACTGGAGAACATTTGCTGTAAGCAGTTGGACTTCATACTTGGTGCGGGGGATAAAATGAAATTCAAAGAATGTCAGTTACAGTCGGACGTACTTACAGACATGAATAAGTTTGCGGTCATACTTAATGAACGAAAAGTTTCATTTATACCAAACAACTGGCAGTCTTTTTGTACAATGACACATGCTTGAGTAAAATCATCCCAGCTGAAGGTTACAACCTCTCAGACAAATTGACAATTGACGATTGATTCCCGCATAAAATTACCTTATGGCCACATACATACACATACATACATACATACATACATACATACAACATAATAACATACATATACATCGCACACACAGACCATACGTACATATATATATATATATATATATATATATATATATATATATATATATATATATATATATATTCTAATCATAAAGTCCTAAGGTAATACTTATTATGTAAAAAGTATAAGTATAAAATTTCAGCAGAAAGCAAATTCCAGTTTTAATCTGTACATGTGAAAATAATAGGTGTTTGAGCAAATAGCTCCTCTAAACGGTCCATTCAGTTTCAAATCCCCTCCTGTTCTCAAGACCGCAGTGATGAACGGGATACTGAAATATATGTTAACTAAGAAGCATGTCCATGAAAATGAAAAGAAAATAAGATTTGTTGCATTATGATTCTCATTTTTCAGTTTTTTCTCTGTACGCATAATAATTTTGTTCATAGATCGAATGGAGAGAGCCCTGGTGACTTGTAGAGAAAACTTCAAACTCAGTACATAAAGAAAACCTTGTTATATGTACGTACATATTATTTATATATATACATTAGCAGTAAAGTAATTTATAGGTATAAACAATTATTTCCCTTTTTTTATGCTCAACTGCTCGAACTCATCCATTTTTAGGTTTTGAAATATATCCCTGAATATGTCTGTAGTTACATATAGCAAAATATTGCCTTATATATATTTATGAGTGTGTGTGTATATATATATGCGTATGTACCAATACGATGTATATATATATGCGTATGTACCAATACGATGTATATTTGTATGTATGCATATATATATATATATATATATATATATATATATATATATATATATATATATATATATAGTTTCAACTCGCGTTTAAGATGCTGGAAGCTATAAAAACTGAACTACCCCCATTGGGAAGTCAGTGCTGTGTGTACACCATCTTATTGCCAGCACCGGGCATAGTTACATAAAAGCTCTTTCACAGACCTTTGTTGATGACATGGAAATCACCTTTTGACGTGATATTTGAACCTGCCTCGAAGTGAGGAGCTGCGAGTGACCCGTATGACCAGCTGTGCCGCGGCAGAAAACAATTTCTCCCTCATGGAAATCGGTGCCTGTATTTGTGTCTGTCTTTCCATTGTTCGCCTCCAGCACACATTCATGAAAAAGTCAGTTGTACGCCTTGCAGGGTCTCGAAGGACTGGGATCTCTTATAAATATAAGTAAGCGGCACATAATATTTAACAAATACCGCCACAAAAGATTTGTTTTTATTTCTAATTCTTTCTGATCCACCTGAATATTCCACCATTTTATGAGTAAACTCTCTCTCTCTCTCTCTCTCTCTCTCTCTCTCTCTCTCTCTCTCTTTCTTCTCAGCAATGTACTGCAAATATTTATTAAACCATGAAATGAATCAGTCTATACGAACACTTCATCGTTAAGTTTCTGTGATTTCCCTTTATTATTACGTTGTAATAAATTCGTTGTTAACACTGAGGCTTCCCCTTGATCAGCACTTAGAATATTTGCTCGAACATTTGTATGGATTGTGAAATCATTAGAAGTATTATATTATCTCGTTTATATCGATTGTTGGAGACAAAATATTAGGTAGGATTGTAATTGGTAAATGTATCGTACAGTATAGTAATTTGGACTAAGGCCAAAGTATAAAAAAAAACCGGTTCTCTGTAAATTCCTATCTTTAGCGAGCGTATCGCTTGCTTCTAGAATGGAAGAAAATGCCCCCTGGTTGTACTACGTCCGCAGTAGTTTGAGTGAATTGACGAAGAGCAAAGGAATCATATATCGGATTTTGACGTCAGAACGCTCAAGCCTGGACAGTTGGGCTTTGCAGTTATAACTGAACGTTAGTGTTGACAACCTGCACAGTTTTTCTGGCCTGCGCAGGCGGCCTCAATCGATGAACCTCAGTCCAAACTGCTGCTCATGCGCATTACAACTTTAATGTGGAGGAGGCAACATTTTTGGCTCAGTTGGCTGTCCGTCCGCGGACAGATAACATATAGTACTATACTCTGTGTTTTTCCATCTGTCCATCCGCCTGTGGTGTTTGCGCATGGTAACACTGCGTCCTGGGCTTTGAATAATATCCTTTTTCGAATCTTAACGGTGCAATTCGCATACAGTAAATTATTAAAACACGTTTCAGTTGCAAACGTACACCCAGATATTCTTTTATTTACCTAAAACTTACACAAAGCGTAACTATTTACAGCCTGGGACGCAGTGTTACCATGCGAAAACACCACAGGCGGATGGACAGATGTAAAAAACAGAGTATAGTTAAGAACATTGATATGGGTTTTATCAAATTGAAAAGTGTTTATACCTAAATTGATGATATGTTGGATTTATTTGTTTTTGATCATTGATACGGAAGTCAGAAAGATATATATTTATAATTTTACCAATTTTCCACGGGAAAAATGATAGTGAATATGGAAGGCTGAAAGTGGCAGCATCATTCCCGAATGTCTTGTAGATTTCATTGAAACCTTCTATATGAATTAGACTTTGCTTTGGCAAGTCAAATCCAAAGGCTATAGTAACAAATTAAGCCTATGTATGTTTATTCCTGGTTATAAACCATATATGCAAGAAAATTTTTTAATGAGAATAAATATTTATTATGGCAAAATAGTGTAAAACAAGAATAGGCCTATATGAGTCTAATCGTGATTATGCACCATGCATGTAATTCATTTTTGAATTGAGAAGAAAATGATATTCTACTTTCTGACGAAACAAAGTCAACAAAATCGCTTTTAAATGAAATTAGACTATCAACACACTGATGAAACACAGGAAGACAGTAGTAAACTAAGGATTTTCATTCATTGTAACACGTCATAAAAAAGTCAATCTTTCAACAAAAACAAATCCGTATTAATCCTTTTAATGAAACAGAAAAAAATATATTAGGCCTAGTAAATGCCTCTTCTTTGAAACGAAAGCAACCGATTACGATCTTGACTATCTTTCCATGGAACTCTTCCTTCATTCATGAAATATTCCATAAATATTATGAAAGTCCTTAGGGCCAAATTTAAACTCTGAAATTCATATGGGAATATTTAATTTGTTATTATCAACCATTTTACTGGACGCCTTAATTGATGTTTATGATTTTTTTTTTTATAATGTCAACAAGTCAATTACAGCCAAAGCATCGTGTGTTGGCGCCATGGTTCCTTCGGAGAACTGGGGAAACGGCCTGTATTTTTAATGGCGAAGATTTGCCTGCACAGTCCGACTGCACAGTTATAACTGCGCAGGCATAACTGAACGTTAGTGGCGGGCTTTAGCCATTGCGGAAATATTGGCTCGTCTTTTCATACTTAATAAGGAAGTCTTATGTATTTTTCAAGTCTCTTTCCTTGAAAAGAATGAGGAATTACTTGTCCTTTCTTCCTAGCCTGTTTTTCCAATAGCACGTTGCTTGAATCCCACGGCATATTTTTGGAAGCGGACTTAAGGATACGCTGTTTGCTTCTTTTTCCTTGTGACGGTTTTTATTTAAAGATATATATAATATATATATATATATATATATATATATATATATATATATATATATATATATATCGAGCTACAATGTCCTTTAATATCTAATTCGCTCTACCTCGGAATTAATATATTTTCATATATGCTTAACCGAAGGGGAATTTTTTCTCGATAATAGACTTGCCTGGACCAGGGCGCGAACCCATGGATCCTTTCAAATCCAGGAACGTCAGTGAAGCTTTTACCTACTACACCACCTCTCGCGGTGGTGTAGTAGGTAAAAGCTTCACTGACGTTCCTGGATTTGAAAGGATCCATGGGTTCGTGCCCTGGTCCAGGTAAGTCTATTATCGAGAAAAAATTCCCCTTCGGTTAAGCATATATGAAAATATATTAATTCCGAGGTAGAGCGAATTAGATATTAAAGGACATTGTAGCTCGATATATGTATATGATTCACGGAAATGTGATATGACTTATATATATATATATAATATATATATATATATATATATATATATATATATATATATATATATATAACGTGTGTGGGTGTGTATGTATGTATGTATGTATATATATATATATATATATATATATATATATATATATATATATATATATATTATCGTCATTTATACACAAACGTATGTTTTGCGGTTATGTACTGTGGGTTATTAGAAATGTCAGGTATGAGAAGAGATTACCTTATGAACAATTCATGGTTCTCCGTTGTAGTGGTTTCGTGTCTTTTTTCGTTTTTGTTTTTTCCTTGCATTTCATGAACGTATTCATACAATGTCAAATTAAAAGAAAAATATTTTTAAGACAAATGCGTACATAACGACATGTACACAAACAGTTTTGTTGGTAATGTAAGACTCGGTTTCTCTTGAAAGTAAGAGCTTAATTTTAGTAGAAATAAAGTCCAAGGTCAACACATCTTGACAAGTATTCTACACACCAGACTTCATCAGGTGTCAGGTGTCGTTATTACACATGTTTTAGTTGCAACTGTGCCAGTCCTAACTATTTTTATGTTGCCATACTGGTTGACGGTTATTATGAACAAGGCCAGTGGAGGTTGGATAATTTTAGATGTATTGTAATTGATAATATAAGTGGGGTTAACACAAACACACTATATGTATATATATATATATATATATATATATATATATATATATATATATATATATATATGTATATGTATATATATATATATATATATATATATTATATATATATATGTATATATATATATATATATATATATATATATATATATATATATGTGTGTCTTATGATTGTCATAAATTTATCAGTTTTTGGATGGTAGTGTTATTGTTCCTTAATCTGTTCTAGGTAGTAGAAACATTTGTTAAAGGAGAGTAAATTACAAGGCAAATTCCAAGACATGTTCGCACCGCTCCCGGTTATTAATATTTTTTGCTGTTTGCTTGTGTGTGTTTAATGTGGACAATGTGTCTCTAATAAGTAACTTTGATCAGTCTCTTTTCCAGTGTCTAATGAAATCATCCCAGAATTATAGCAGAGCATTTGCGATGGAAAAGAGATTTGAGCTTCATGAAAACATTGTTTTCAACTTGAGTATGTTTAAGGTAGGCCTGTAATAAAGATAAATGAAGTTTTATTACAATCTCTAAATGCAAGTTTATGAATAGTTGCATTTCCGATTTACATAGATGGTTTATTTTGCAAAAGCCATTATATTCCAATGAATCAATAATGGCAACATTTCATGTGTAGGCATTCTCTTGTTTAGGAGTATTTAGAAATTTTATAAAAGTATGAGAAATCACAAACCATCTTTAAACATTGTGTTTTCATTTTATGCCAGGTAATATTTAGATGCATAAGACTAATTTAATTTGTATTAAAAGTCCCTTTAAGTTTTTATATGTATTGAAAGTCGCTAATTACATGAGGTTTTTGACGTTTAATGATACTCAGTCTTTTTATTACTTTGGTGTATCTGGGTATCATATGTAAATTCCTTTAAACAGATTCCTTCCTTCTTAGTAGGTCCTGTTGTGAGTTTCTGGGCTCGGTAGGGTTCGAACACTTGCTGTAAGCAAGGTCCATTTTTTTGACTCTGTAGGTTACGAACACTTGCTGTAAGCAAGGTCCATTTTTTGGACTTGGTAGGGTACGAACACTTGCCGTAAGCAAGGTCCATTTTTTGGACCTTGAGGTTTAGCTTGCCATCTCTTAGGGAAAGGTCGGATCCAGTCGGAATTTGTGGTCAGGCTCAAAAGGGATGATGTTGTACAGGGTTAAGGCGTTGAGTGCCTTCTCTCCTCGACTTCAACCCTTGACTCCTGGTGGATGACCTCGGTTAAATTTAGACCAGTCGATTATGGCTGTCATAGGCCCCAGCCAGTTGGGAACAACGAGGCAAAAAGTAGTGATGATTCATTGATGCATTTGCCCAAGGAATCCTCTAAGAGGCTCAATACATAGGAGGTTTCCAACGATATCTTTTTACACTGTCTTGCAGGAATCTGA
The DNA here is from genome assembly GCF_015104395.2 of Macrobrachium nipponense. Taxonomy (NCBI): domain Eukaryota; kingdom Metazoa; phylum Arthropoda; class Malacostraca; order Decapoda; family Palaemonidae; genus Macrobrachium; species Macrobrachium nipponense. Next base: position 116,053,490 of record NC_087201.1, read on the forward strand.
TTTGGAAGACCTAAATACGTGTTTATATGGAAACAGCCATTGGCTGACTATAGATCTTTATCAAGTGTTTTAATATTGAACTTCTTCGCTGTAATAACTCCCATCTCTCTTAAGTTGTATATATATATATAGATATATATATATATATATATATATATATATAATATATTTTTATAGATATGTATGTATGTATGTATGCATGTATGTATGTATGATGTATGTATGTATGTATGTATGTATGTATGTATGTATGTATGTATGTATTTATGTATGTATGTATGTATGTATGTATGTATGTATGTGTAGAGGGGAAACAGAGTTAATCCTGGTTACCTTTCTACCAGATACGTGTGTACTTATAATAGTCACAGTGCCTTCCTAACCCATCGATTTCTTCAAACTTCTTGGATACGCTTGTACAACCCCTAAGATAAAGAAAAAATGAACTAAAAGTGGAAATTCTTAGGCCCGTGGCAGGATTCGAACCCTCATCCGGAATATTAGCACAAGGTAACATTAACCTATTGACTATGAAGAAGTACTGGATATTTGGGGAAATATACGGAAACTTGAGATATCGGAGAAGACCTGGGATACAACAGAGAATAGATAATGGCAAATGGTACATTCAGACATATTTTAGGGGGCTGGTGGGTGGGAGTGAAACTCAATAATTGAACTTAAAAAGTACCCACATCTAAAAGAGGTTATTTCGACATACAAGCCGATTTTGACGTCAAAGAAATATATTTGTGGAATAACATTGGAAACTGGGGAGCCAACAGAAATATTAATGAGATGTCCTTGGGTGACAAAGAAAAGACCAAAAAGAGGGATAAAGACAAATCTTGGTAGAATATGTGGGAGGTTTTGAATAGGCGATGTGAACGTGATTAAATGATTGATATACCAGGAGCTAGGGACGGCCTGAGCGTGCTTGTGAATGGATTCACAGTTTAAGAAGCGAAATCCAAAATGAAAAAACCCAGGAGATGATAACTCTATATATATATATATATATATATATATATATATATATATATATATATATATATATAGTATATACTAATATATATATATATGTGTGTGTGTGTGTGTGTGTGTGTGTATGTACGTATGTATGTATGTATGTATGTATGTAGATATAAGATAGATATTATAATTATATTATATATTAATATATTACTAATATATGATTATGTATAACTATTATTATATTGTGTGTGTTGTCGTGTGTGGTTTGTTGTGTGTGGGTGCATGTATGTATGTATAGTATGTATGTATGTATGTATGTGTATATATATATAAGTGTGTGTGTGTGTGTATAATATATAGTATGTACATAAACTTCCAATAACGGGATTAGAAAATTTGTAAGTAGTAAAAGTCCGCACTTATGTAAGCTGTGTATTAAAAACATTAAAAGAAAGGAGCTTTCATCCGCTTGAAGAGTAGACCTCATTAGCCTTACAGATGATGAAGTCTACTGTTCAAGCAGATGAAAGCTGCCGTCCTATAATGTTTTCAATACACAGCTTACATAAGTGCGGAATTTTATTACTTAAAAATTTTCTAATCACCTTATTGGAGGTTTATATATATATATATATATATATATCTATTATATATATATCTATATATATTATATATATCTACACATATATATACATACAATTAATAATAATAATGATAATAATAATAATAATATTAATGATAATAATAAAAGGAGCGCATAAAAATGTCAATATGTAGAAAGAAAGTAATATATTTCAGAGACTGCAGTATTTATAGCAAGAGATCTATCCACAGTTAAGCCATTTTAGGTCACTCCCACTGATAATTCCTCTTTATTCCTCTTAAGCATTGGTTGAAGGAAGATTTTATCTATTACGTCTGAATCCCAGGCGCCCTTTGAAATGTTCATTACCTGTCTTTGTTTAATCAAGGCCGACTCTATCATCTAACTTTTGTATCGACAGTTGCTGCTATAAATTATACATGACAAATTCCAGTTTATTCTGTGGTTATGGTTATTTATATGGTTAAAAATAGCTGAGTTCTGTTGTCCATACCTAACTGACCGTTTATGTTGTATTAATCTCGGGGAAGTTATTTTCATGTAAAACCGACGTAAGTTCGGTCACAGTCAAGTCATGGGAATTCGTATACTCCTGTGTGAATGGGGATTGTCTTTTGTTGGACGTTAATCTGGGATTCAGACATCATAGATGAAATCCTCCTTCAACCAACACTTAAGAGGATTAAAGAGGAATTATCAGTGAGAGTGACCTAAAATGGCTTAACTGTGGATGGATCTCTTGGTATAAATACTGCCTTTTCTGTAACTTTTCTCATTCATTACCTACCTAAAGAGAGAGACAACAGTCTGAAATATAGTACTTTCTTTCTGTATTTTGGTGTTTTTATAGGCTCCTTTCATTAGATGGAATTCTCCTATAACATAACATTTGTACCAGTCATATATGTATATATATATATATATATATATATATATATATATATATATATATATATATATATATATATATATATATATATATATATATATATATATATATGTGTGTGTATGTGTTGTTTGTGTTGTGTGTATACATATATATACATATATATATATATATATATATATTATATATATATATATATATATATTGAAAAAATTGAAACACATAAAGAACATGTTTCACAGCAAGGAAAATATTTTACTGCATATTCAGTGTAGTTTCCGTTCAGTTTTCGCTCATGCAAACCGATTCATTACATGTATATGCTCTCGAATTCATTCTGTTAAATAGAAACGGGCTTCGATTATATAAGCAACAACCAAAATGTTGTTCAGGAGAAATTAACTTATCATTTACCGTAAATTTTGTGTGCGGTTGCTCAGACGTTCATAGCCAGGTGAAGGGGAAGGAAACCCTTTTCGTAAGATACATCTCCCTCAGTCATTTCTCACTCCACTGAGCCGTACCGCCTTCTTCCGTCCTATGGGTCTGGAATATTTCCTCTTTGGGGCTGAGAGGTTATATGGTATATGTGACTTTAAAGGAAATTGCTTAACTTTTATCAATTTAGGACCATCCTCTATCCTTCACCATTTATATACATATATACACACACACACACACACATATATATATATATATATATATATATATATATATGTATATATATATATATATATATTATATATATATATATATATATATAAACACATGTATAAATATATATATAAAGTAAAATTTTTATAAGTGTGTATATCTATTTATATGTATATATATAGATCATAAGTGTACGTATATACCTATGTATTTTATATATTTATTAATTACTAGTGAAAATTAAGAAATGGTTCACAGTCATGCTCATATGGGATTGTTGACAGTCACGCGGTTTTTTTTAACAGTTAAACTAAGGATAAACTGCAAAGAGGAAATTGCAAAGGAAGAACCCTGAGTCAGATTGGAAATGAGAAACGGCCAGAAGACTAATTCATTCAATTCAAGAGATGTCGAATGGACGTCTTCGCTGTTTTAAAATCATGGCCTACGGGAATAAAAAAAAAATGAATTAGTTGGTGTTAATATTCAATAGGATTGGTATAGAAGGAGTAGGCATAAATGGAGGGCAATAAGTGATAGAGGAACAAATTAGTGTTTGCAATATCAGTACTATAGTGTGCTATGACCATTGTATGAATTCCCAAGGAAATGGAACGGGAATTTTACATAGAACTGCAAAATATAGTAGATGAAAGGAGAAGGACCTGTTCAGGTGAGATGAATGGAAAACTTGTTAGGAACAATAGGGACTGACATTGTTATGCCGAGGAAGGCCTTATAGAGCCAGCGAACGAAAGTGGGGTGCTGTATATTAGTTTATATGCAAAAAATAATATCTTAATTGAAGATACTCCCTTTCAATACATGAACATCCTTAAATACTCTTGGACATCTGCAGATGGCAGTCTTAGAAAGTAGATAGAGTACACAGGTAGGTAATTGTTAGAAAAAGTATTCCGGTGGCTGTTAGGGGATATATATAGAGGGGAGGATGTGGGCAATGGCAAAAAATGTTTCATTGCCACATTAAAGCGGTAATTGCAAGAACCTAGAAAAAAAAGTGATTGAGTATTTAAGCCAAATAATGTGAAGCCTCTTCAGGACCAACATCGAACGACAGTTGCTACCGAAGGTTAAAGTAGATTTACAGCTCTAGAGACCATTTCTGAAGATCAGCGTCAGAAGTGTACATCAGTTATCTCGAATAGAAGTAAGCCCAGGATATGGGGTAGCAACAATAAATCGAAGTGTTGAAAAAAAAAAAATTTGATAGGAGAAGAAGGAAGGAGAGTGGAATGAGGTAAATGTTAAAGAGGATATCTATAGAATCGAAACGTGCAGATTGGAATATCTACGTGTAGGAACGAAACGTGCAGATTATGCTGACAAAGCCTCCTATTCAGGAAGTGGCATTAGTCCACAATATTGTTTTTGAAATATCTATGGGTGAAAAGGACAAGAACTTATTTATGAGAAGGTGAAGGAATTAAACATAACATAAGAGAGAGAGAAACCACGCTCGGTGGCATATCGCGGTCAGGTAATGAATACGACAAATGAGAATAATAATTACAGCTGAAGCTAAAAACGTTCTGACTGTATTAATGAATGAATTCACATCGTGAATTTTTTGCAGAGATGATTGTAGGTGAAAGCGAAATGACACCGTATTCTAAATGTACCTTTGCAGGGTAGGGGTTGGGAAAACAAAGCCTCATGATTGGGTATTGGAAGGCGTAGCAGTTGGCAAAGAAAGATCACCTGACTGAATGTGTTAACCACTTGGGTGTTACACTTCCATAGGCTCATTTTCATTTGGTTGGAGAAGGAATTAGTATATAAAATACTTGTAGATGAACAAGAAGGTACGAGAGTCGTCCACACCAAATATTTTTGTGAAGACAAATTTTTTATTAGTGTATAGAAATTCCCTTTGGATAGGGTTTCTTGATTATAAGAGGGCATTTCACATCATGCACAGACTAGTGGTATGGAAGATCTTAAAGCACCATGGTTTTGGCCGTGAAATGTGTGAAACTAATCAAAACTGTCCTTGAACGAATTAGCAAGGTTTTTGTTGATCGATTCGTGTTATGGGAATTTGCTGTCAATAGCGGTGTGCTACAGGGGAATGTTATTTCCAAGAAATTTACAATTACTGCTGAACAGATGGTGCATCGAAGAGCAACAGAAATTAAAGGGATAAAGGAACCACAAAGGAATGAAACAGTATAAAGAAAGCTGTAATAATGTTTAGTTTTTCAAATAATATGAGCATTGATGTCTTAGTAACGCTTTCTTGGGCTGAAATTTAGTGGAACACCAAAATGAGAAAAAAGACACATATATAGTATGTATATCTTACGAGACAGTTTCTCGTATTTTCATATTTGGTAAGCAAAAGCCAAAGCGGAAGGCGAACTAAGTCTGGTAACACATTCTCCTCTCTCTCTCTCTCTCTCTCTCTCTCTCTCTCTCAGATCCGGACAACAGCCCTCCCCCCCCCCCTCTCTCTCTCTCTCTCTCTCTCTCTCTCCTCTGGCAACAGCCTTCCCTTTCTCTCTCTTTCTCTTTCCATTTCATCAGGTCATCAAATCAGAGTCGGAGCTACACAAATATATGTTTTTTCAAAGTAAAGTACTAATTGAATAACCCAGATTCTTACAGGATAATTAATGGAATGATAACTCATATTTCAAGTAACTTAGATAACCCCCAGGAAATAATAGTCTTAATCACTAATAGTCAAACACCAATTATCTGTATTCCAAAATATTATAGTTCTCTCCACACAGGACACAGTCTCCCCTCACTAGGACACTTAGTCCCCTCCACTAGATCCTTATGTTTAAAAGACAGGAGAACACACCAGTGAGCATACACAATTGGAAAGACAAAGTCAAAAGATTAAATGAAATAGAACATCTTTACAAAATGTCAAAATACAACTAAGCCACAACTTTGGCTAAAGCACAGTAACTCTTACCCATTGCAGCCCAGAACATCACATATTCTCAAAAGGAAACTCTTTGGCATACGCCATCATGGCTCTGCCTTTCTCGCACAGACCTCTCCGTAAGTCTCTCCATAGTTTTGGCTAAACATGCCATTATGAACGGAAGAGGCGCACACGTACAGACAAACTCACGCCCTTCGTCCACGCCCAAGGTAACTGGTTGCAGCTAGTTTTCAAAGGCACCTTCTCGAACTACAGAACGAACGTTGACCTGCTTAGTAAGCATCTTAATGTCACGCCATCCAAAAAGGTACATCAGCATTCTTAAGCTGAGATGTCTTGTCACTTGGACTCTCTGTCTACATGGGAAGTTAAATGGTGAATCTGTACATTCCCCCTTTTTACAGATTAGCTTGGCCACCATCCTGACTAGCCCCTGCTTAGCCACAGGCCACACAAAACAGCTCAATATATATAAAAAAAAACACATTGGCTGGCTCAAAACACAAAATAAGTAATAACTGCACGTCTCTGGCAGTACAAAGTAATGTTCTATCACACCCCATCTCCAAAAACCCACATGGGCTATAATAACAATTAGGTGTAAAAACTTTTCCTCCATCTTTGTCTGCAACTGCCTGCACAGACTCGTAGAAACACGCTGTAGGAAGGCGAAACGTCTCCCAGTGGAAGACATCCAAAAGCGCTGTAGAACTTTTTAGACTTGTAGAAACTCTCTTAAGCCGGCATACATCAGCAGCGTCTCTGCAACGGCTGGTGGGCGTCTTGCTAGCGTCGGGGAATGACGATTATGGTGTTTTTAAGTATGTCAGTCAAGTCATCGGTCAATCAAAAAAGAGTTAACCCCAGACATACTTCTATCAAATAATGACCTCAAAAATTCCCCCCAAAAAACTAACTGAACGTCTCCCAATTAACTCCATTAATATGACCACTGAACTAATTTCTAACTTCAACTCGTGAAGGAACTCCAAGGATCGCTAAATCATAAGTCATTATCACAACCCTGCAAAGAAAATATCAAGTTCTCTAACTTAATTCTCCAATAATAATAATAAAAAAAAAAACCTCACCCAATTCACACACCAGCACACACACTCCAAAACTCACAGTAACTCCACGGACTTCTATCATTGCAAATTCTCACAAGTAAAGAAAAAGAAAAAAAGTAATGAGCCCATAACAAACACGTAACAAGCCCAGACCCAATTATCACCAAAAATGTTCTCTCAAGCTCTGATATTAGAACAACCCACAAAATCAGTAAAAACTCTCCAATGTCTAACAGCAGAAACCCTTACTGCTCACATAATTAATTTCAAAACGCCCACTTATGTAAATCACAACCCCTGACAAATTACATCTCCCGTCCAGAAAGAAATGCTATTTAAAGCTCAATCCCCAATTACATCTCTCATAGGAAAAGGAAAAAAAATAAAAAAATAAAAAAAAAGATAACAAGTGAACTTTCCCCATCACAAAGCACATAATATATGCATGATATACATAACCCCACGTTTTCCCCATAAATGCCATATGTATAGTTATGGAATTTTGCCATCGCAACTTTTCATCTCTCGAACACGGCCAGAAAGCAACCCCTTACACGTTCATTTTTATGAAATGCTATGGTCAACATTTCCAGATATTGCAAAAACTCTGAGCAATCACCTCTAGAGGAAAAGAGTCATCACACCGGACACATCATATTATTGTCAGCAAAAATCTTCCTGCGAACGCGTCAGGTGCTCGAACTGCAGCATAAAAATGTCTAGTCAGACTTCCAACTTCAGAAACCTATGATTCTCAAAAAAAAAAATTCTATACTGACATTATATCAGCACATTTCACAAAATTATCTCCAGGATATGACTAAGGTGCTCAAAAATTGTCTCAAAGACATAACTCTCGCAAATGATACTGCCCAATTATATAAAAGGTTATCACCTATTCGGGATAAAAACTACGGTAAACTCACAATTCAGCAATTATATGCCACCAAAAAATAACTCACTGGAGAATATAAAAAATACAGTATCTCCATAGGACCACAATGCAGTAATTCCACTCGCCTCCAATTAGTCACGAAACCAAAAAGAACCACAGAACTTAAAAATTATAACCACAAAAAAGGTCACCCCCAAGGATTAATGCCATCTCCATATATACACACACACACACACACACACACACACATATATATATATATATACATATATATATATGATATAATACATATATGTATATATACATATATATATATGTATATATACATATATATATATATATATACATATATATATATATACATATATATATATATATATATATATATATATATATATATATATATATATATATATATATATATACATATATATACATATATATATATACATATATATATATATATATATATATATATATATATATATATACTATATACTATATACTAGTATTGTAAATTTTATTCCTTGATGTATACAACCCCTGCTTCGTCAGCAGATCCCAGTAGTCACTAAAATTAAAGGAAAATGTCGTTAGCCTTGGATACACCCACGATTCCATCCAGCCAGCCGTCAAATACCGGTTCCCCGATCCTTCTTCATCTCATATGTAAACAACACCGGTACCATACGTTATGGGCTTTCCGAAAGTTTATTTTGGGCGAATGCGGAATTGAGTCGCGGGATTGATGTGGCCAAACTGGCTTTCCGCTTGTTTAGTATTTTCACTTCTGATGAGGAAGATTAGATCAAATAAAAGTTTTTAGTTCATCACACATACTACTAATTGGCATTCAGATCGGCACAATATTTGGTAGTTGCCCGTACCATAGTTCGTTTTCATAGATTTGGTTTTCAAAGAGCAGGATTTGGAAATTCTCTCTCTCTCTCTCTCTCTCTCTCTCTCTCTCTCTCTCTCTCTCTCTCTCTCTCTCTCAAGTCACAGAGCTGATTTCTTTGTGAAATCCTGAAAAGTGGGATTTGAGAAGAGGAGCGTAGGATAAAGGCTTTAAAACCATATTTCCCCTTCTGTTCTTCTTTTCTCGGAAAATATCGTGACACCAATACTTGAGGGAAGAAGGGAAGGAAGAGGAGAAGAGTTTTGTAACCCAGGTGTTCCGTAATTCTTCGATTTATTTCAAGGGATTTATTGGACCCTGGTCTAATTTTTCTTGATATAAATTTTACTCTTTAGTATATAAAGGTCTTTCTCCTTTGCAACATATTTTTGTCTTCACTGTTTGAAACTGTTTCCTTCAGCGCTGCTCTTTCTGGTAAGACATAAAGTTTTAGGATTTATCTTGGTTGTGTTGCACTCAAAGCACATGTTGGTATTACTCTTGTTGCCCAATTGGATATACGCGATAAAGAGGCTTATTTGCTTCGTTTACCTACTATTTTTAATTATTATGGTTTGGTGGATGATAACCTTTTTGTGTGATTTTTTTTTTCTTTTTTTTTGTATTTTTGAAGATAATTAGGCTTAAGACTACCCTTTCCTGTTATTATTATAATTGCTATTATTATATATTTTTACTATTTGTTATTATTATTACTAATTTTGATGTGGTTGTGAGGATAATTACTGTTACTAATGTTATCGTGGGTGTGAGGATAATTTAACGGAGTTTTTAGTTTTCTGCCGTCCTCAGATTTTAAAAACTACTGAGGCTAAAGAGGCCGCAAATTGGTATGTTGATCATCCACTCTTCAATCATCAAGCATACCAAATTGCACCCTTCTAGCGTCAGTAGTTTTTATTTTATAAGGTTAAAGTTATCCATAATCATTCTTATAGCAACTATATTGGACAGGCCACCAACAGGCTGTGGTTAAGGTAACATGGGCCGCGGCTCATACAGCATTATACCGAGATCATTGAAAGATAAATCTGTTTTCTGTGGCCTTCATTATACGCTGTAGCGGATGACCAGAAAACTCGAAGAAACTTCGGCGTATTATTGCCGATATTGTTGACATTGACATCATTATTACTATTATTTTTGTTGTTCATATCATTCCTTCAGAAGCGCGCTGCCCTTGTGTCTATTTTTCACGCTATTTTCCTATTTTTATGGTCATAAAATGCTAAAAAGTTACAGATTCAACGGTTGAAATTTTGTCATCGGAGCCGTAGGACGCCGGCTCTTGAATTGTTATGCTAACACTAGGAAAATATGAGATTTTTTATTGCTTAACATTCTACTCTCTCTCTCTCTCTCTCTCTCTCTCTCTCTCTCTCTCTCTCTCTCTCTCTCTCTAAGCTGACAAGTCATGGCTACATCGTGCGGTTGTTATTCATACCCTGCTTGTAGTGAAGATTTGCATTGATAGGTCAGTATATGTATTAAGCACAAGAAAAATTGTAAATGACTGAATTAATGTACTGAGGATAATGTTTATCAAATTATAATACCGGATGTTTCAAAATTAGAGCCTCCTCCACCCACAGAACAAATGGCAAGTTATGAAGTTTCTATTAAGCTATTTTTCATTTCACATTTCATGTATTTTCAGACTGAGTGACGAAGTTAGATACAGCCATAGCTAACGACTCGGAGGAAGTCAAATGGATTGACCGAATCCGGGCTATAACCTTCAGAGAGGCCAGGGATGCTGGCGCATCCTTCCTTTCACGTTCCTGGATAGCTATTCTTTACATAAATTGGCGCTTGAACTAGAAACAAAAAGGGGAAAGAAGAGAAGTTATAGTGCTGTATATCATGAGTTGAAAAAGTCTGGTATCAAGCCATTTCATGTTATCAGCAAGCCCAACATCACTCAGCAATAGAGTGAAGACTGTACATTGATTTGTGGTTCATTTTTCTTAAAGATTGGGATGAAATTGACTTTCTCCATGTTGCCGCATTAGATGAATTCTTCATTTACACAGTCAGGAAGCCAAATCATAAAAATGACGTCATTTGGGCTGCAAAGTTGGATGATATCAGCGATGACTTGCACTATCGCCAAGTTTTGAAATTCCCTGAATGTTTGGGAATTTCTCTATGTTTCTCAGCCAAACGGTTAATGTGGATCATCAAAGAAAAAGGACAGTCATGGAATGGTGAATACTTCAGAAAAACTGGGTTTACTGATGGAGTATTTCCTTTCCTCAAAGATCTTGCAAATATGTTAATTGTTGAAGAAGTCACATTTTTCCATGATAAGGCCCATGTTTCAAGGCTCTTCAGACACAGGAGCTGCTTCGAAACAGTGGTATCAATTTCTTCTCGTCAAGTGAATTTCCAGGTAGTTCCCCTGACCTTAATGTGCGTGAAAACATTGGTAGTATCTTAAAGGATCGTGTTGAAGCACGCACAGTGAACTATGATGGTATACCAAGCCTTGACAACCTGTGAAGAAAGGTGACCGAAGTGCTTAGAAAAATGGAGTTTGAGTCTCGGCTTTTTTGCGATTTGCTGAAATCATACCCCTAAATAATGCAGTCTGTGGTACAGGCAGATGGAGGCTACACAAAATATTAAATACTCAGAGAGAAACTTAAATAAATACCTGTTCTGAATTACTTTTGTTTTTGTCTATATCAATTTTAGTTTATGTTGTAGAGAGGTGGGGGCTCTAATGTCTAAACACCCTGTACATGCTGTGTATTGGACTTTTAATCTGGTGGAAAAGGAATATTACATAAGTTACATAATGAATATGAAACATTCTTTCTTTGTATCCAGACTTTTCTGATTTTTGTGATATCTTCAACTTCTATTACGAGTTTGTCCGGCTAAGCTTACAAGAACCTTGTCCTGATTATTACTGCACTGATTCCATTGCGTCGTAGAGGTGGAATCCACTAGGGGACGCGACTATGAAATTTTATGCTGGAACATTTCACTCGTTTGTTTCTTTAACGATGTGATATCTTTATTCAAGCGATTGCCAAGTTTGTATCCCATATTTTCATAGATTTTAATACGTATAGCTATAATAAACGTGACTGAGCTTTCTTTCGCAAGAGAATTTATAATCCCATGGATTTGTGTTGGGTCACTCTTACGGTTAATATTTTGTGCGTTGTTCTCATCCAGTTGTTCAGCTTTCATTTAGACAGAATGTTAATAAAATGATCCTTTGCAAGGCCCTGTGGGCGCTAGTTAATATTAAATATAAATGTAGCTGTCATTTTATTTCTGCTTGTACGTGCATCCGTAGTCTATTGCACAGATTAAGAGGCAGTAGATGGCAGTAGCTATTAAATTGAAGAGTGAGGAAATTATTTATACAATCCGTCAATCTCTCTCTCTCTCTCTCTCTCTCTCTCTCTCTCTCTCTCTCTCTCTCTCTCTATCATTGAATAGTCATGCAGGAACAAAATAACTGAAATGAAAGGAGGAATTGTGGGATCAGGTCTAACCTCGAAAAAATAAAATGTGAAGGGAGTATGAGTAAAAACAAGAATGGAGAGAATGTTAAAGCTGGCCAGTGTAGTTGAGAAACAGTGTGTACTGTGAACGTTTTGGTCTGGGGCTCTAAATTGTCTATGAAACCTATATATGTGAGATTAGGGGGTTTTCCTGGTGTTAATATGTTGCCACAGAGAATATCCCATGAATGGAGAAATTCGTCTTTTGATAGCCACTCGTTCGCTGTCCATTCCAGCCTCTATACCATTTAGACTTGATTGCCCTCGCTAATTGCTTATATTTACTTGATCGTTCAGAACCCCAGCTGAAAGAACAAAGTCAATTGCAAAAGGAATAAAACATTATGCAGATCATTAAGGCTCTCATTTCAGTTCGAATTTCATTTAGCTTTCATGTTGAAGCGGTTTCGGTTATTTGTGGGTTCGCAGAAGAGCTTCGTTGGAAGATTTAAGCATTATGGAAGTATGGGATTCGTGGACCGCTGCTGCTTTCCAGCATTGTGTGTATGTATTATTTTTATATTGAGTAATCCACGGAAAACAAAATTTCGGTGCCATCAGAGTTGCTGAGAGTGTTGTTGGGTATCAGATAAAATGTGAATCTTAAAAGAAGTTATATTGGTTACTTTTTCTTAATCGTTAATACTTATATTACTTATTGTTTTATTATATCATTTTGTCTTTGATTGAAGTGGCATGCTTTCAGTCCACAGGGAAAAAGAGTAAATATGGCTATATCTTTAGTGATAAATACAGCTGATAGAAGTAAAGTGTACCATAAATCGGCGCACAGCCCATCAAATATACAATGAGAAGTAAATGAAAAGGAACAACACATAAAGAATATATGTAGATTTCGGCGTAAAATGAAAGTATTCATTCACTTAAAGCTGCCCTGTGTGTACGTAGTGCCTTCATTCAAATACTAATTTTCATAGCTGTGAATAGGTTCTGTCAAATTTAGTTGGAATTAACAGAAGCCAGAGGAAATTACTGTTTTCGAACCATCATTTCTGTTAGCAAGAATTAGTATCGTTGTATCTGCGTAATGCTGGAAAATGGATTTTCATTTCCAGAGAGAGAGAGAGAGAGAGAGAGAGAGAGAGAGAGAGAGAGAGAGAGACTTTGTATCATTTGTCACTAGATGTTTAGTTGTACACTTACTTAATTCTTTGATTTTTATTCTCTCTCTCTCTCTCTCTCTCTCTCTCTCTCTCTCTCTCTCTCTATATACAAATAGGTTACTGCAGTAAAATAAATGCAAGAGTACAATGCCATTGATATTTCGCCACCTGTATTCATTCAGTGAAAGGCGAAAATTCCACGGGGAATTGAAGGCTTCGTGAAATAACCAATGCATAAAGTGAAAAGCGAAAATTGAATATTTGATATTGTGACTTTAGCAAATGAACGATTGATCATGGAAAATATCGTGGTGGCATAATACAAAATGTTAAATGTTTGCCGTTGGCAATCCTGGAAGTAACCGATATTTCTTTATGAGCTTTTTAGTGAAAATCAAACAAATTAAAATTTTTATGTTATCTTTTTTTATCTTTTTTTTCATTATCAAGCAGATTTAATGTTTGGGGCCTCGTGTAACAGTTGAATATAAAATTTAGGGCAAAGGCCAACCACTAGGACCTATGAGATCATTCAAGGCTGAATGGGAAATTAAGAGTAAAAAGGTTTTCAAGTTGTAACAAGATGTAAGTAACAAGATGTAAATGCTCGCAATTGCGCTTTGAAACAATTGTTCGGAGAGGGTAGAAAGGAAAGGTGGATGAAAGTGAATATGAAAGGAGGTACGGTAAAAGGAATGAAAGGGGTTGCAGCTTGGGGCCGAAGGGACGCCGCGAGAAGCCTTCAGCAGAACGTGAGAGGTGCACTGACGGCATTATTTCCCTATGGAGTATTGAGGCCTCGTTTGCCGATTCACTTGTGTCTGATAATTTAAATTTGATGAATGGACATCAGGGGTTGGTATGTTCCTAAGTGTATCTGACAGTCGGATGAACGGCAAAAGTCAAAATATTGGTGACTGACTTTATCTCTTTCATTTATTTCATATGTAGCTGGAACTAAAATGTATGAGAGGGACTAATATGAATAAATGTCGATTAGAGTTCGAAGCTTTGGTGAAATTTTGCATTCACTTTTATCAGTTGAAAATGCAATATGGTCAACAAATTGTCAGAGAACAAAGAAGCTAGTTCTTAACAGTTAAATTAAATAAGACATTATACTAATGGAAAAAGTCATTATACATCTGTATTTGCCGGGTGAATCCGTATATTTCGAAGCAAGAAGACACGTTTAAGACGAAATGTAACAGTATTTATTTGTTAATGAAAAAGGCGACTTTTGATATGTTACGAATCTAATTGTCGATCAGTAACTATCGGCACATGACTGTTCCATCACCGGCTTATAAGTAGTTCAACTATATGCGAAAGGAAGATGGGTATGGGTGGGCATTTGTTCATGCAGCTGCAGCACGGCAGAGACATTACATGGGTTAGTGGGCAATGATATAGTAGAACTACTTCGTCCGGATGTAGCTGTTGGGTTCTTCAGAGACCGTAACCTTTTCAATGGAATTTAATATTGACCTCCTGGTACATTCCTAAGTGTAGTACTCGCATATAAACTTGCAGTTTTTTATATAAGAATGTTTATATGTATACGTATGTATGTGTGTGGATGTATGTATGTATATATATATATTTGTATATTTATGTATATGTGTGTATGTGTATGTATTTTATATGTGTATATGTATGTGTTTATGTATGTATGCATGTATAAATTTTTTATTCTTGTTCCCACACTGTAAAGGTTATATGCATACTCCAAATGCCAAATGCGAAGTTATATTTTTTGTGGGGGATATGAATTTTTACCATAATTTTAAAATCATCTTTATTTTATTTGTTTAATTTATAAATTCTTCACTATAAATATTCATCTCAAACCAGATTCATTTTAGCGTTGAATAATCCCTTGGATTCCAGTGCTTGGCTTCAAACCTAAATCTCACAATTCATTCCATTCCATTCAATCTGATAATTAGCTCAGTCATTTGCTTCATATGGATCCTAATGGAAATTCGATACTCGAGATAAACGATATGGAGGGTTAGAAACGGATAAAAAAGAAAGAAAGAAAGACTAGGTCGCAAAAGTAAATACAGTTTCTTAAGGCAACTCTGAAAACTATGTATGGGAGTTATATAGACTATGAGATTTCGCTTTGAAAAGGTTTTATTTGATCAACTTCAAGAAATTTACGAGAAGAAATATTCTGTTTTATCATCACCTTTTAATGAACGAGCATACCACCCAAAACTTGAATTGTCCATTTGGCTTCTTCCTTTCCAGTGTTACGCTTTTGGTTGGGTTTGTCTGAATATCAGGAAATAGACGCGGAGACAGGAATGGATTTTGATCAACGTCGTGAAAAAATTCATTGGGCAATCCCTCAAAAATTTTTTAATGTCAGTGAATTTTTAATTAGCATTTTCCTACCTAGAAAAAGTGAAACACGGCAGTCCCGCAACACATGAATTAGAAACTTATATTCAAGCGAACATAACGTGTAGGACACTGATTTTTCGGAATGTTCGTATTAAATCAATGTTTTTATGAAGTTTTTTAACAATATTTGGGTACATTGGCGTAGAGTCGTCTAATGAACTCATGGTGTAGGAAATTGGTTTCTGGGTTTTATTAGATGTTAAATCAGGTGACTTATTTTAATAATTAGAAAATATTTTCAGAAATTAAGGGTAGTATGGGGTTAGGATTAAATTTATCAACATTTTATATTTTATTGAAGTCTTAAGTTACAGCAGTTCTGACAATGATTTATTGTTCTTTCTTGGGGAATATTTATCACTTGAATTTAAATGACGAAACGCAAACGGAATTGTGTATTAGATAGTGGTTGCTAATACATTGGGACTCTCTCTCTCTGTTGTGTAATGCCTAGACGAGAGAGCGCACCACCGATTACCGTTTAATCGATGTCTTGATTACTTCTTTCCGGCACTGTACTGCGGTATACTCATTTATCATAAGAGATGTGAAGGAACTGAGCCGCATGCGATTAATCACACGATAGAAAGAAATTCCAGTTATGGCTCCTAATCCATGCCACTGATTGATTAATAACAGGAACCATTAAGTGCAATAACTGAGAGAAGTGGGTGAAATGCTTTGCTTGCGCGTTGGATGTGCCCAGGACCAGTTGTAGATATAATTATTGGTAAGTGATGATAAGTGACTCATAGTAGTAGAAGTAATAGTAAATTGAGAAAAATGCATCCTCATATATCGTGGCATATAAAAAAATATGACTGATGTGAATGGAACCAATGAAGTAACTTTTAGGACCCTGTTTGTGACAATTCGTGGTAGACAAAATAAAGCGAAATCATTCAACAAGGTGTTCGATTCCGTTCATTATACTCAGGCATTTCTTTCCTGTGAAACAGCAGTTCGGTCAAAAGGATTAAACTAAATAAGGCGGTTGTTTTAATGCGTGAGAAGTCCTTTTCTGATTTAAACTTCATTAGTTATCCATTACAAACTGCCGCACTATTTTGAGGTCAAGAGTGAACCTCACGTGAAAGATATAACAAACAGCACAACTAAACTTCTTAAAATACAATTGATGAGATGATATTATATAGCATCCTTATTAAGACGGAAGTCTCGTACAGTAAATAGTTAGCCTCTTAAGATTCCAACTAGTCTTGCATGGGAGTTTTTTGAAATTCAGTTTTATGCCAATGTGTCGAGGACTTACATTCCTGGTGATTAGGGCTTGGTGTGGACGGGGTGATAACGAGGAAGCTTATTGTTGAACTTGGTAATTGAAACTTATATTATGTTCGTAGCAATCTTTTTCTGATTACAACTTTTACTCTTCAAGTTTAGCCAGAATACTTACGACCTCAATATAAATCTCAAGGAGGACGTTTATTATCCTTCAACAGAAGATACGTAGAGATGCGCAAGATGTTTCGCCGGTTCAAGAAAGATTAATATTAACGTGGCTTACTGAGCCGGCACAAGCGCATATATGCCTACGTCCCCCCCCCCGATCTTATGGCACCGATACTTCCCATAAATTCATTGTCGATTTTTTTCCCACAACATTCCAAGTGTTGTTAGTTTTTCTGTAAAACTCGTTTTTCCAAGGTTTCTCCTTTTTAACAGGAGTCTGTTAGCATTACGAGTTTGTTCGCACAAATTAACATGATTTCCCCGGTAGCATTTGTTGCTTTATATAATGACCATTCTTGCAATACAACAGTAATGTGCTCAGTAGATGGCACTACTGCTGAGATTCATACACGTCTGTCCGGTGGTGGCCTCAGCCACGGCTCATTAAACTCCTAGCCGTGACCCATGAAACTCATCCACGGTTCGGTGGTGGCCTATGTTGTTGGTACCTATAGCGTTCCCAAAAGTACTAGCCTATTTAGTTGTTAAGATCTAAGAGAAGACGGAAAACAAAGTTTGCACAATAGTTTTCTTTTACAGAAAAGAGAATCTTAATGTTATTGAGAAGGGAATAAGATGAAATAAAATTTATTAGTAACTTGTCTGAAGAAGTTAGACAAATGAAAGCAAAGGCGCTTGGTATGGTACTTTAAAGTGATATTACAGCCTCAGTTAACCCAACGCGCATTGCCTTTCATGCCACTCAGAAAACGGATCCAGAATTGTACAGTAAGGGGGATAAAAGACCTTTGGGAATGAGCAATTCATCATCGCGATATCGCAACAGAAAATAATTTACTGACGTAACGCGAAACGAATAAATATGAACCGGGGGATATTGGCGACAATAGTGGAAGTTCACTGTCATGAGAGCTCATGAAACAACAGAACAAAAATCTCATGATGTTTGTCCGAATCCTGATTTGCAGTGCTGTGAAAGAAGAAGAACCAGTACTGGGGAATTATTGTGTGGCTCGTGATTTCCTGTGATTTTGTTGACATTGAGGCAGGAGAACAAAATCCAGTAAATGTATGAGTTATCTGAATGAAGTGAAGTTGTCATCGCTGGAAATACGGTATACATTTTGAGTGCTTCGAGTGTTCGAAAAATAGAGCTTGTTGTAGTTGTGGTTGATCTTCCCGACCCTAGAGGACGTTACAGTTTCGTTCAGGGAAGAGTTTTGGTTCTCCTTACACATTTTTAAGTATTCATCGAATCGTCGTTATCACAACAGCTTTTGTGTTGGTTTTCAATCAAGGGTCTCTCTGGTGCATCGGGAGGACATTTCTAGTTTCAGGAGGACTGAGACAAAACTTACGATGAGGCCAAGAATAAACATTCCCATTCCCTTGCCGTAGCCGCTCTCTTCTCTCTTTTTTTTTTTTTTTTTTTTTTTTTTCACCAGTGTTTCAATAGACACGAATACAATCATGTATATCATCTTCGGCGCACACGGACTTAGTTTGTGACTCCCCTGTGTTCTGTTTTGAAAGACAGGCCTTATTATTTTGATGTCATAATTATTCTGCCTCTAGTGGTGGTTATTGACACGTTTCTTGACTCTCCATTTCCACAACACAATCGCCTACCCTCATCCCTCTTTCATACGTTCTCTGAGTAAGCTACAGATAAGCCGCTTATCTCGCTTTCTCATTCTATCTTCATTCTGACAGTCAACCGAATGGAATTGGTTTCACTTGTTTCAGACAGTGGTAGTATCTATTTGATTGGTAATGTCTACAACGTGAGTTGTAAGATAATATGTATGAATATTTTATTATATATATATATATATATATATATATATATATATATATATATATATATATATATATATATATATAATATATATATATATATATATATATATATTATTAGAGAGAGAGGAGAGAGGAGAGCAGAGAGAGAGAGAGAGAGAGAGAGAGAGATTGTCAAATGGAATTAAACATAAGCACTATGAACCTGGTACTTAGTCGACTGAAGTTGATCGTAGACATACCTATACTTTTATATATGGATACATATATGTACGTACATGTGTGCATTCCATTCTAAAAATTTATTCGTAGAAGATGGTTTCTCTTCAGGTTATCAGCTATTATAGCAGGAGGTTACTTGGCCTATGTCCTTCAGGAGTTTACTTGGTCTATGTCCTTCTGGCTACGATGCACTGCTGTCGACTAAGTATTAGGTGTATATTGCTTACCTTTCATTCCATCTGATAATAAGGACGGTAGTCTTCTAGTAACTTGATTGTCAAGCGTATTTTGGACAATGTATGAAAAATCTTACACGAAGTAAAAGGGTATTGTGCTCCCTAAACTCTGTGCTCTTATATAGGATTGTATGCACGCGAGCACGCTTCATACGGACTGTTTCTTATAGGAGAGATTAATATTTGTAAACAATTAACCATATCTGGCTCATACGCAGTAACCTTTGGGCAAAAGCGAACAGTAACAGACGACGCTCTCATCTAATTTAACTTTGACAAGTGTTTTGTGCTCACTGGTAATGTGTGGAAGGGCAAGGATTCTTTCTTGTTCATAACGTCGTAGTATATGTATTCTCGTGTAGTGCTATTTTAATTTCTCAAAATGTGAAGAAAAAAAATAGTCTCAAAGTGGGTTATGTTTTTAGGTTTGCAGTCTGTTAACTTCACTTCTCACGAAAGGAAAAACATTTCATGGCAACAACAATGAATATTTAAATATAGAATAAATACTATTTTGCTTTCCATAAAGGTTTAGAATCCAGTAGTTTCAAACAACTTTCACACGAAGGCAAGCATAGAGCTGTCTGTGTCACTGCACTCTTGAGTCTTGATAGTGAAATGATCTGATATTCATTAACCCTTTATCTCCACCCATTTATTGCTGGTATATGGGTTGAAATAAATTATTATATAGGAATGTGGTAGAGAAATAGTTTGAAATTTTCTATTGTGAAATCGCGTGATTTTGAAGTCTCCCGAAACGATGTCAACGAAAATATGTAAATCTGAACATTTCAATAGAAAAATGCCTTTATGCTCTAATGTTTTGCATAAGATAATATTATTTCATAAAGATGAACTTCAAATTGAAAGATAGGACAAATTAGATACGTATGGATGCAAACTTCTGTCCATGTGTTGGTAGTGGCGAGAAAATATTATGGGAACGTCGATCTCGGCAATGTTTGGCAGACGAGAAATTTTAATGGTGGTATAGATATGGAGAGGCTGTTGTGTGGCTCTTTTGAACTTAGTAATAATATTACTCTTTTACTGAGCAAGTGCTCTACTTTATACCCCCTGAGTAATTTGGGCCAGGTTACGAAGTGCTCTGTCCCACTGCTCTCTTTCAACTTAACTAGTTAGTGGGGCCCGGTACCCGCGTGGTGAGGCCGGGTGCCACAGCCCCAGACAGTGTGATTGAAGTCTAGTAACAGTTAACTAACACCAGTGTTTTTTGCCGAGCTAACGCTCGAACATTTTTTCCTTTTCTTCTTATTTCCTATGTTGTTGTACCTCCCCTACTGGTCAGATCGTAAGAATTCAATCGGTAGTTGTCCTGGATGTAATTTTCACCCGTATTTTACCATATTCAGCTACGATTTGAAAATGGCTTGGTCTTGTTGGTTAGTTAGTCACTGAGTAGGGAAAGACCCTCTCCTTCACCCCTCTTTAACCTCTAATGCTAATAAATTGGCCGTCAGCTGTTAAGCACTTACATGGGATTCAGCACCGGTGAGAAGTGCTTACAGACAACAGACAGACAGACTAAACTACTGTTTTTGTTGTAATATTCTCTTTAAACCTCGCATGAGTTGGATAGTTAGTGGCTGCCAGCCACATTTCTCCTTTCCTTGTTACTTTCGCTGGGAATACGATGCCACCCTAGGCTTCCCTTTCTCCACCTATTAGTGCATCCTACAACAACACACGACTGAACCATTGCTTAGAAATAAGGCGCAGATTAACTTGAAAGGTCAACGTTCCTCTGATACAGTAGTGGAGCGGAAAGGCTTTTTGCCCACCAGCCGTGTTATTGTTTGGGAAAGAGGTGTTGATGACGTCACGTTGATGACTCCTATTCTAAACAAAGGGCAAATCAACGTCAGATAATTAGTCTCTCTCTCTCTCTCTCTCTCTCTCTCTCTCTCTCTCTCTCTCTTGCTTGAACGTGAGGAAGGCTGTTAGAGGCATTTTTCGGGCCAGTTACACAAAAGCTCCTGCTAATAAGAAATGGAAGATGCGCGCTACTTCTTTTTGTGTTAAGCTTTCTTTGGGTTGTATTTAACGAATTCTGCACAAGTTCAAATGCCATAGATGTATCGACCTTCTGAACTATCGTGCTGATGGATGTCTTTACGGCCAGTGGATTTTAAACATCCGTTCTCTCGACGGTAATTATCATGCTCCTTCAAACCTGGACTCCTCGTATAAAAACGAAGTGTTGATACGAAAAGTAAAAGCAAGCGAATCTTTCAATTCTGTGCGATTAGGATCAGGACATCTTCAATTCCATACCAGTATTAAAAAGTACACCCCGAGTAGTGATGATCGAAAATATTGCTTTATATGGGTCCAGTGAGCTCCTTTCTACCCCATTTCCCCCCATGCCATTTGGTGCGTGTATTATTTCCTGTCTAGGGAGGGAGAGAGAGAGAGAGAGAGAGAGAGGTATGCACATGAAAGTAATTTTATTGACAACTGCTCTTCTGGGTTTTAAGATGCCTTTTTGTAATATTTTCAAAATTCAAGGACGTACACGAGGCTGGAGAAGTCTGGCTTAAAGCTGAGGAATGGCTTATTTGGCATGTCATCTTTCCAGTTAATAATTCTGGATTATTAGCGTTCCTGGCGAATCTGGAGAGTTGACTTGTTTTGAGGTCATACTTCTGTGTTCACGCTCGCACATACTCGTCTTTCTGTGTGAAGTGTTTTGCATTGGAGGTTTTTCTTAGTACATGTATCTGAATAATGGTTTGAAAAACCAGGTGGAGAGAGAGAGAGAGAGAGAGAGAGAGAGAGAGAGAGAGAGAGAGAGAGAGAGAGAGCGCTGTTACAGGTCCAACAAAATCATTGAAAGGCAAATGATCAATCATGGGACTCAATTGAAATGTCAACGTGAATAATGAAAAACATTTCAGAGAATAAGCCAAATAACTATCCTATATAAGTTAATTTCCATTTTTTGGGTATAAAATTTCTTTATGTACTGTAATTACTGCAACACAGTACAGATCGTGATTCATATAGACTACCGTTTATCATAAAGGATACCCAAAGGAAAATTACATTCCGTTAGGGAACTACAAACTCGACTCTATCATTGCAGCTAAGTATTTTCTATTTCCTTAATTCACCTGTGGCTGACAATTTCTTTGCCTGTAATGTCTGCCTTCTCCAAGCTTGCGCTTTAACATAATTATTAATTTGACACTGGATTGCCTCATGGTCTAGTTTTATACACTTCTGTTTCACGAGTCTTCTATCCATCATTGTAACCACTCGCAATGTTGCATCATCTTGAAGTATTGGATTATAAATATGTTGATGAACAAGAATGGAACAAAGCTAAAAAACTTTTTTTTTTTTTTTTACTCAACATGTATGTATTGTTTTCAATGTAAAGAATAGATGAGAACAAAATGTGACAAATTATGTCATTAATATGAAAAATCTTTTTTAGCAATCCAGTTTAAATTTACGACATTGTTTGAGTCTCAGAATGGTTTATTTCACTCACAGTCACCAAACAGAAATATGGACCGTTCTGTAGTGATTTTATTTCCAAGTATCTATACAGCACTTCTGACATTTTCACTTACATCAAGATTCATATATTATTCAGTATAAGTGCGGCACTAAATTACGTTTACTCTCCCAAGAAATTATATCGATAACGCCACGCTGTTATATAAGCGTGTTATTCCTTCATATCTGGAAAGAGGCGAAAATAAGATGACAGCTCTTCGATTAAATCATCCCGGGTTTCATATCGATGTGTTTTCCCCTTCTTTAAATTTTAATATTATTGGATAGATCGAAGGAGTCGTTCGCCCAAGGTGCACGAGAAGTCGCCTTATGCTAACATACTGACACATTTAGTGGTTTTCGTTGAACAGGACTTTTTTCCATTTTTAGATTTTTACGGCATAAAGATAATAAAAAAATGTACATTTTCGCTAGAAAAATAATAGATATAACTTCCGTGGCCATATTCAGTAGAATTTAGGCTCAGTAGTAAATTCATATTTTTCCATGGGTGGATGCTGCCTTTCAACCTCATTTCTCTTTTTATCTGTGGCATCGACTATCCAGTTTGAAATTGCT
Organism: Macrobrachium nipponense; assembly: GCF_015104395.2. NCBI lineage: Eukaryota > Metazoa > Arthropoda > Malacostraca > Decapoda > Palaemonidae > Macrobrachium > Macrobrachium nipponense. The sequence goes on from NC_087201.1 coordinate 116,077,266, forward strand.
ATTTACTCTTAATCTTTTTATCTGTTGTTAAAACGTGATGAAAATAATGGTATATAAAAAAGAATTGCGATTTGTGATTCTTTAAATGTTGGTGTGGATGTGCTTGTAAGCATGAGTCTGCTTTTATGTATCAGCCTGTTATATTCTCTGTCTATGTATTGATATATATATATATCTATATATATTATAATATATATATATATATAGCTATATATATATATATATATATATATATATGATATAGTGTGCGTGTGTGTGTGTGTGTGTGTCTTGTGTGTGTGAGTGTGCGTGTTTGTAAATAAATTTTAAATAAATTCTTCTGTTAAAGTGGGATACATGTCAATTATAAAAACGCCCCATTAAAAACACTTATCAAAGGTGGGAGTCAGTCCACCGAAATATAGTCCTTAGCTTTAAACCACAGGTTTTAATGGGCCATTTATACTTGGACACACACCACACGACACACAAACATATATATATATATATATATATATATATATATATATATATAATGTATATTATATATATGATTTATTTATCGGTGAGAGGTGTATCGAATGTCAGAATTCGAGATCTGCAGATGCAGAAGTGTATGCGGGTGTCATACATACTTTTTGGATGCGAATCTCGTATACTATGCGGTTGTGTTTCGGATGCAGATATCTGGTATATCTGCTTTATATAATAGATATAATATATATATATATATAATAGATATATATATATATATATATATATATATATATATATATATATATATATATAGAATATTAATATATATATATATGTGTGTGTGTGTGTGTGTGTGTGTGTGTGTGTGTGTGTGTGTCAACTGCTATTTTTTAGCTCTGAATGTTCATTTGTAATGTTACCTTAGCATATGTTATGTAGATTCTACAGTGTATGAATCCTCTGGAAGATTTCTAACCAAATAAGACGAAACCGACTAAGTTTCGTACATTTTGTGTTATTTTTCAGTAAGGTGCTTTCCAGCTAAACATTGTGTGCTCCTGTGATTTCAAGCGGGTATTTCCTCATGATTTTCTCCTCCAACGACGTGTGAAACGAAGTGCCTCATGTCATTCTTGTGTTTTAACTTCCATAAATCTTTATTTATTTTCATTCACCATCGTCATAGTTTTCACCAAATTGACAAATTCTCATAGGGGTAATATTATTGTCCTCTATTTAATGTACGTATTATCTGAGCATCATGTTTCATAAGCAGTTTCAATCTACCTGATACCCAAATTTTATTCTGCTTGCCCATTTTTCACTTCCTTTTTTAGCTTTTCACTAAATCCCTTTACAAGATAACTTAACTGGGTATTATTGTTATGAAATATGGAGAGATTTAACCTTATTAATCCTTCTCCAAGTATTATTTTTCCCATGGTATAATATGCCTTCATGACTATTGTTTTTCTTATATTTATTTTGAGTCCCATCTGTCTCTTTGTATGATGCGTTTTGTTTAGGCAAGTTTTATAATTCTTGTGTTTTACCCGTTAAAACGGCGTCGTCCTTATATTCAGTCTGTCAACTTTCTACTGTTACTCCAGTCTTAACCTTCTCTTGTATCTCTTGTCCTTTTCTTATTATGTCCGTGGGAAGGGCATACATATTTGATGTGACCAACTTTTGTCTTTACTAAAACCGTATTGTCCTTGAATATGCTCTTTGACAGTTTCTTTCTTCAGCCTGTTGAAAATAGGCATGCGCGATAGTTTCATTACATAGACTATGCAATGCAACAACAGTCACCACATTCAGCCAGGTCACCTTTCTTTGGTACCTTAGTTACGACTTCCAATTCCCAATCTTCAGCCATTGTTTCCATATTTCCCAATCATCAACCTTTGTTTATTTTATGAGGTGCCGCTGAAGTTTCGGCTGAAATCACCAATAACCCTGTGGTTATCATATCATAAGTTTCTTTAGCTTTCATTTGACTGTATTTTGAAAATGGCGAAATGATTTATAAGTACATTCAGGTTTTCGTCAACTGTTGGTTATTATTGACTCGTTCCTTCTGCTTTTTGTGGCTATTTTCCCCTTTTTCTTTTCGTCGTTGGATATTTCAACTGTTCCATGGGTTACCGCTACATTAGTGTCATTCCTGAGATACATGGCTTTTTGGATATCATCAGTCTGTATGTCTAGTATATATAAGTATATAATAAATATTATATATATATGTAATATATATATATATATATATATATATATATACATATACATATGTATATAATTATATTGTCAGTGGACCCTTGTTTTAGTTGAAGAAAGCTATTATTATTATTAGATTTTTTTAGCTCTGTATCTATTTACATAAAGTGCAAGTATATCTAACGTGAAGCCCGTGAGGTTTAGGGCACCAAAGCCATGGGATATTCGAATAGCAGCAATTGCTTGTATTGGGCCAATGAAAAGTTATCATTGGCGTATTACCCTCAGTCGTGTGCTTTTATGTATCGGATATATGTTCTGTTCCAGTGCAGAAGTGTTTCCCTTTACAATGAAGCATATAAGGTGGATAACAATAATACTATAATTGAAGCTTTGTTGTACTAGTTTTGGCTGCGTAATAGATAGCCAATTATTATTATTTTTTGTTAAAGAATATGTTGGAAGATGACAGAATCTTCTGTTTGCTTGTTTTTTTTTTCATAGGATATTTGTTAGTTATTTTATCTTATTGGGTAAATGGATATTGACAGTGGGACAGCATAAAGAGCTAAATGAAATTGCAAGTATAAATGTCTACATGTTTGCGCGTCCTTATTTCTGTATATTTATTGGGAATATTTTTTCCCAGCATATCGCTTGTGACTATTTTTTTAAATGGCATCTTTAATGGATGACTATAATACAATCATATCAGAATTATCCATATAATCCATATATGTGATTTGTGCGGAGATGAAGAGATTTGAATACTCATGTCTAGTTTTAATTTTTATTTTCTCATGAAACAATCTGTTTTGCTTTTTTATACAGCACGGCTTTTTTTTCCAACTTTCATGATGAAAATGCCAAGCATAGTTTAATAGTCATGCCGTAACTGGTTAGATAATCAGTACCATTCGTAATCTAAAACACTTGTATTTTTATTTCCTTGTAGGCTTTTCATTATAGTACTTTATAGATTTGTTCTATTTTATGTTTTCATAAAATGACCACAATTTCATGGATATCGTTCGATATAATTTGCTCGCCAGTGAACTAAATTAATTACCAGTCATAAAACATTTTTCTAAGCCATTGTATTCCATCATCTCAGCAGCGTTTCATTCATTCATCGAGTTTGTAAGGATGCTCCTGATGGATGATGAAATTAGTCGCCCAGTCGTTAATTTTCATTCCATTGATGGTGTCATTCTGTTTGTCAGTAAAATGAGGGAGGTAAGTATATTTAGGGGAAATAAAAGGGCCAAATCGAACAACGTCATTTAGAGTACTTACTCTGCTATGGCTGCACGATCACTGGATTTCATTTGCACTTGAGTAATTGTGTGTTTAAAGTAGAATTTATTGCTCTTTACTAAATAGAAGTGGAAAGTAACTTTTATAACATTAGCTATCCCCCCCCCCTCTCTCTCTCTCTCTCTCTCTCTCTCTCTCTCTCTCTCTCTCTCTCTCTCTCTCTCTCAGTACGATGATACGAAGTTCACAAAATGCCGTTTGAGATTGGATCTCATTGTGCAAAGGAGGGCGAATTTTGTAGAGAACATCGCTTATGTTGAATATGATGCTGCGTGCCCGAACTTTTACGAAGCCAGCAAGGTTTGTACTCCTAATTATAGTCTTCATAGAATGTGAAAACATTTCTTGAGCGATGGTTTTTCTTATCGAAATCGGGACCTTGGCTGATGGCCTGAAGTATACTACTTGAACGACTGGAGCTTCCATAAATGGATTGCCTTTTTTTTTCGACGAGTGTCCTTTCTCAGTCAAGTTCTCAGTTACAAGTACATTGCCTACAAGATATGCCCCTTGTAATTTTGTATTCTAAGTGTCTGATTTTTTTATCAGTCATCCGTTGACGGTTACTTTCTTAATAATATATGCTTAACCCTTAAACCCGCTTCAAGAGGTGGATGGAAGGACCTGCTTTAATTTTAGCACTGCCCCAGTAACATTTTTCTGTGTGTGTGTGTGTGTGTGTGTGAGTTTGTGTGCGTGTGTGTGCGTGCGTGTGTGTTCGCGCGCGCTTGAGGAATTTTTGAAAAATCTAAAGATTCTATATGTTCTTGCGGCAATATTTATTTTTATTTTTATTTCAGATGTTTGTTACTATTTTATCTTGCTACAATTTAGAGTGGAACCTGTAAATTGTGCGGGCATTCATCTCTATAAGCTGTCAAAGACGTTCACTTGCATATGCTCCTCGCTTTATTTTAGTAGCAGTATTTCTCTCTGGTAGATATTTTTATAGCTTTCCTGTGTTCGAGAAATTCTTAACGATTTATTTATTGAGAAAGAAGAAGTACGTTCTTGGAAGAGTATCAGAGAAATCACATATTTCAACAGTGAAAACATTGCTATTACGATTTTATTATGAATTAAACCAGTTTCCAAGGAAATTTACCCATGATTACAGACGTGAATCATGTGGCACTGTCCATAAGACGGAGAGAGAAAAGGGTAGAAAATATATTGGTAATATATATCGAGATTTCTATCGTTTACAAAATACCGAAATCAGGGATAAAGACCCCAGTCAAACATTCTGCTTCATTATTCAGTTTTAGCAAGATCTGTTAACATTTCTTTCTCTTAAAGTACGTTTTTGAGAATTAATTGAGAAAAATAAGTGAAAAACTGAATGAAAGTTGCATCTCATCAACGTTGCAGTTATTATAGGTATTATTTATCTTTTAAAAGGTTTTCTTCCTCATAAACGGATAGAAAGGAAAACATCTTATAGTAAATCCCTTTTTTCAGGGATACAAGACTGTTGTTGATTATCTAGACTTAGACGTATTCTTTAGGACGGAAACAACGACTTTTGTTTAACTAAAGACAGCTCGATCACAATGAAAAATAAAAAGCTTTAGACAATATTTTAGGTGAAGATATTTAGGTGTATTGTAGAGTGAGTATGCGTCCGGGAAACTTCGTATTGCACATCACTTGGCTGCCAACCTGAGACTCAATCAGAGTAAAAAATCGTTTATTTTCATTGTGGGAAATGTATTTGTTATAGCTTCTTTTGTGTTCTTGAAAGCATTATTTGCTTTCCTTCATAATTTCTTCGCCAAATTTTCCCCACCCAATTAAATTACTAACGAAGGACGACAGTCAGTCGAAAGAATAATCAAATTAGTCTTGATAATAAAATTATTTGTATTTCTGGTTAAATAATGATGATGGCAATGTTTCATAGGAAAAACAGTATGGCTTGGCCCTAATGAAGTTGATAATAATTTGTATATATATTATATTATATATATATATATATATATATATATATATATATATATATATACATATACATATGTATATTTATTTATTTATTATTTATTTATTCATACACACGTTATATATATCCAATGTAGCACGAAGCAACACGTGCTTGAGAATATCACATAATCCAAGTAAGAAAGTGAGTGAAAACCGGGACTGTGAACAATTACTTTCGTAGTTTATTCTGCATTTTCAAATTCACACAGTGTAAACTTGAAAATGTAAAATAAACTACGAAAGTACTTGTTCAAAGTATCGTTTTCACTCACCTTCTTATGTGGATTTTGTGATTTTAATATATACTATATATATATATATATATATAGGATACACACATATATATATATACATATATATATCTAATATGTATATATATACACAAATACATACAAACATACATATATATACAGGGTGTTACACGAGTTTATGCTAATATTTTGGGGAATGAAAGAAGAAATGCTTTTGAGCAGAAAATGCCTTATAAGCATATGTAACCGTTATCATTAGAGCTGGTTTTATGTGATGGATTTAGCTAGTGAGGGGTCGGAGCAGCCATGGATGTCGGGGGAGTGGGTGTGAAAAGTACCTCCCAATCAAATGTATTATTTAGATTTTGAAGAAAAAGAATGCTTGCATAATTGAATCCTTTTGCCTCCCTATCAGTGATATTCATTGGACACCGATAAAAAAGAAGGAAGAAAAGTAAGCTTAATTGAATTTCCTCTCCATCAAAGGTAGGCTTGCTTATTCATTAAACACCTGTCAAGGAATTTAAAAGTATTTTTGCAAATCTCTCCCTCTCCATCTGAAGTACTCATCAGAACCAGTCATAGGCGTAGACCTACTAGTCATGAATCCTGGTTCAACAATTCTGTGACGAGGTGCAGGACAGACTGCACTAGAATTCATCGCTCACAAATGATACATTACTTTCTTCAGATGTAAAGCCGTACGTTACCGTTGTTAGCCAATCATTTAAACCAGATTACTTCCAAGAAAAGAATCATAATTAAAAGACTATCATTCCACTTGTGCCTCAACTCATTACAGGCTACTCTGACCTCCCGCTCCGAAGCCCCATCGCTTGAAAGCAGCACTTATGATAACAGTTATTTTTTAAAGATTTTCCTCAGCGGCAAACGAAGCCTTAAAATGCATATTTACATAGAATAGTTTCTGCTCAACATTACTTTTCTTTTATTCCCCAAAATATTTGCATAAACTCGTGTTACATCGTGTATGTATGTGTATGTATATATAGATATATATATATAGATATATATATATATATATATAATATAATATATATGTGTGTGTGTGTGTGTGTGTGTGTGTGTTTGTGTGTGATGTGTGTTTGTGTGTATGTGTGTGTGTGTGTATGTATGTGTATGAATACATACATACATGCATGCATACATACATACTATATATATATATATATATATATATATATATATATATATATATATATATTATATACTACGGGATCAAACAATCTTAACAGATTTATTCTGTATCTTTCATTCACATTCGTCAGCTACATTTCACTTTCACAAAGCAGAATTGCCAAAGCAATCCGTATTCTGTGACCTACCCCGTCTTTTATCCTACTATCATTTGCAATATTTTCTCACAAATACATGTACGAATGAATCACCTCATTTGTACCACAGTCCATAATAAAAATTCATTACCCACGTCCTCGGTTTCCTTTTGCCCTCATAATCCTACTCTTGCTAACATTCACTTCTAGTTAGTTCCTCTTCAAGGCACTTTGAAACCTTAACCGTTGTCATTCAGCACAGTGACATGTCCAAACATCAGCAACACTACAACCCTTATCTAAATCCACCACTATACACTCACTTCTTTTCTTTCGCTTACTTCTCGCATAAAGTTATTCGTTAGCCAATGAAACATACACCTTTGTCCTCAGCCCCTAGTTGTACTTCTCTGTTTGTATCAAATGTTTCCTTCTGCATCATACGCTTTCGTAATACACTTCATTCACTCGCTCTTTTTCATGTGTAAACTTATGCAACTCTTTGCTCATCAAATCTTCTGTCATCTGTCGTCATTTTTCAATAAAAATCCATCCATTCACATTCCTTAGTGTAGCGATGATTGTTATGCCCTATAATTCTTAGTTACTTGCATCACATTGACTCTTGCATAAAGTAGCAATAAGTCTTCACTTTTATAAGGAATCTTTCCCTCATTATTACGTACTTGTCAACCATTCAGTCACGTTTTCACCATTGTGCTGCTGGATCTCATTTGTAATACCATCGATTCTAGGACCTTTCCATTCCTTACTGTTTTTACTTCCCTCTTTAATTGTCAACAGTCAATAGAAAAAGTAGTCTTAAGTTTTTCTAACCCATTGCACTTTTGTATCATTTTCTCTACTACTATCAACAATTGCCAACTCCTCAGAATACTTTGACAATTCCGTAAGATTGTGATTGCTTAAGACCGCTGGAGAAGTCTTTGGATTTACCTCAGTTTGGTCTTCAACATTTCTACTTGCTATTACTTCCGGTAAAAACACTCATACTATAAATTATTTATTTACATTTTGCCCTATATTTTTTTGTACGCCCCGCATTTTATTCATGCACTTGTCCTTGACCAGTGACCACCTTATTAATCCTCTCGAAAGCCATAGCAAATGCAACTGCATTACAGACATTCTCCTTGTTTTCGCTTACTCTGGGAGTAAGCCTACAAACTACTTTGTTGTTGTTGTTGTTCTTGGTCTTGGGGGTTAGGAAAGGTCTATAGAAGATCCTAAGAAAGTCTGAAAGAGGTGTTTTGCATCGAGGAATTTTAGGGTACGATATTTTTTATTAGAGTAAAATTGTAAAAAGTAAATAATGTGCGTGTTAAACAGTACACAAAAATATTTCTAAGAGAAATATAGCATATTTATATAAATTTTCACTGATGAAACAAGGCTATAGGTCGGATCACGGTTTTCAAACAGTAAACCCTCTACTATTATTATTCAGTCGCTTATTACTTTTGTTCCCTGTTCTTAACCCCCCCGCCCCCGGCCCCCCTTTACTACAAACAACCTGTGATTCTTCAACCCCGTCCTTGAATGTTGATTATTATTCACTTACTTCCTTTCTTCGTTTTCTTTTTCCTTCAGCCCATTTTCAGTGGTTTGAACAACCGAAACCGCTGTGCATTAGATATCTGTCTGGCTTCAAATAGAACATCCTCAGATGCAGCTCCATCCAATCCTCTCATCACTATTCTATCCAGGAGTCTGCTCTGCTAACTAGACAGAACTATTATTGTATACTTGTGAATATTCTCAGGGGCCCCTTATTACCAACGAACAGTTACTTCCAGAACGCATGCAAATATTTCTCTCAATTCTCCTTCATTCCAGGAAACCCATTCTTGCTAACGACAAGAAGTGTATATTTTTTATTTCTATCTTTTCCCATTAAATCTCTTAATGCGAACAGAATATTTCGTTTTGTAAAACTGTCTTAGATTCAAAATCTCAAAACTTTCATTTTTATAAATGACTTCTTATTCCTTGTTGCCTTCCTCTTTATGTCTTTATCCACACAGACTAATACATTATTCTCTCATCCCTTCCCCCTGACACAATTACTCCTTTTTCATTTGTTCTTAATCTTACCTCAGTCTTCTTCAACAAGTCAAATATCGTACCCTTCTTTTTTTCATCACCTTATTTTCGGACGTACCTTTTGTTGTAGTTATACATAAACACACACACACACACACACACACACACACACACACACACACACACACACATATATATATATATATATATATATATATATATATATATGTGTGTGTGTGTGTGTGCGTGTGTGTGTGTGTGTGTGTGTGTTTATATGTAGCTATATACATGTGTTTATAAATATATATGTAAATATATACTTATATTTAATATTTTTCTGTACCCTGTGTCTGTTTGATATTCAGATGGAAGTCGATACCGGGGCCTTCAGAACAAAAAAAAAATATAAATGCATAATACTCAAGGATGAATGTGTTGTATTTGGGGCTTCTGTTCCTCCCGTAGGGATTATCCTGATGCATCGGATAAAAGTTTATTTCACTTTTTATTATAATAAAAGATTTCTGTCTATTATTCAGTGTGAAGAGGCAGATGGGTTGGTACGTGCTGGTTTTCCCTCACATAACCCAGTTGGTATATGCGTGTGTGTGTGTACACTTGTGTCCATCCATATATAAAGGAATTATTCCCCACATCCCTTAAAAAAAAAGGGTTAGCTTCCCGTTTCTTATCAGGTCATTCAGAATATAATTGCTGGCTCCTTCAGTCCCTCCCGCCATGGACCATGTAAACGCGAACTCAGTGCGTTACCCTCTGGCTTGGACCCTTCCCTTTAAGGCTGCCCTCAAGAGACGTGAGCCTCATGGGCTTTTGGGCTTTATCCTTGAAGTTCTTGGGCCCTCTCCAGGCCCGCTTCCTCCGAGGAAGCAGCCTCTAGGTCGGACCCTTCCCTTCAAGGCTGCCCTCAAAATACTGGAGCGCCTCTGGGCTTTTGCCCCTCAACATTAAAGTTCTTGGGCCATCTCCTGGGCCGCTTCCCCAGCCTGGCAGGATACCTGCCTTCCTCTAAGGAAGCAGCCACTGGCTTGGACACTTCCCTTTGAGGCTGCCCTCAAGTGATTAGTAAGCCTTAGTAGTCCTGTGGAAAATCATTAAACTTTGTTTTGTCACATAACAGATGTTTTATGTTTTTTTCTGGTAGATTCGAACCTACTTATGATATAACAACCGGATGCAATACTTGCATCCTTCGGGAAATTTTGTTATTAATGAAATTCAAAATGACGGCTGGAGGCTATGAGAAAACCTAAATTTAACTATATTCGTGCTTCTAACTGATATAGAGACTTGAAATTGGCAGCAAAATGTATGTTTTTGTAGACAAGGAATACAATCGTCGAATCCAAATGATCATATTGTCATTATTTTCAAACTGTATAATTAATGAGGTCAAATATCACAAATCTTTGTTAAGTATATATAAAGTAAATATTTCTCAAAATCTCATATGAGGTCAAAGATACATAACATTATAGTATACAACTGTTCATATTTCAAATTCAATAAAATAAGATACAGTACCATGAATATACAGGGATTATTCTACAATTTTATGTCTAGTCACTATCAGATAAATCCACCTAAACTCTGCCTGTATCAGCATCACCTTCGACATATTCGTCATAATTTTCTTCCATGGAAGCAGAAATTGAGCAGGAATTTTACATTCCCACTCTGAGTGGCAGGCACACTAGATAGAACATGAAATACAAGCACTGGAGCAGCCACACCATGCAGTGGAACAACTGTAATAATGCGCATACACATTTAATAATTTTTAGTGTGATAGAGGAACAGGTGAAATGTCTGATGGCAAGGCGGTTGGTTCCAGTTCGTTTGTGTCAGTGTTTATGTGCCAGCCATTTTGCACACCACTAAGTACAGGTGGATCAGCTTCAAAGGCACATCTCCAAATCTTGCAGGTGGGATTTACATGCTGTTCAAAAGTTTCTTTAGTAGGAGGCAGTCTCTTCCTCATGCAGTACAGATCCCTGCTGGAGTTGGTTCAGGTACAGTACCTACCATCAGTCTTCTGCTTTGATGTAATTGGTCATTCTTCTCTCAAAAATATTCACAGATAGGATTGATTAACTGAAGCTTCTTCTCTCTGTAACTGTGAGAC
>NC_087201.1:116088987-116120169 GCF_015104395.2 Macrobrachium nipponense
GTGTTTTGCGCATGCTCATATACGTACTAATGTCGAATTTAGCAGAAGCCTGTTGGCCTAACTAGCAAGCATCTATAGAAAAGGATAACTATTTGTGAAAAGAAAGATAGAGCGAGAAAAGAAAATAGGGCCAGAAAGTCACACACTGAAACAGTTCAGGAACATAATTATACAGAGCAGCTAAAAATAAATATGGGATTACATTCAAATGTCTTGTTCGCAGGAAATTCCCTGCAGAGTTTTCACACCGAAATTCCAGTGTAATCACCTGCGCGCAACATTCATTCATCCTATAACATACGTGAATGCATCATCACCACCTAAAGGGAGCCACTTCTCATTTCTCAAAGTCAGGCACATTCTTTCTTCCCTCTCGTCTCCACTTACCAACAACCTCCATCTGTGAGGCTGAATAAACAGAATTTACTAATGGCCACCAGCTCCCCGTAATGACGACTCTCCGAGGATGATTTTACGACCAATCAAATTCTTAGATCTGTTTATGGATCATTTCGTCCGCAAACCAAACATATACATCAAGCTTCAAGATTAAAGGGCTACTTTACCACTCTCAGTGCCACTTTCTATGGTTATGGATTAAGTTTTCAAAGTCCTTCGTTAGATTCTGAAACGCGCTGTATATATCAAATTGCTTCAACTTCTGAGTTACTTATCCATCCTTGAAGGAGGTCTTTACAAACGTAAAGGCCACTTGTATAAAACTAAGAATAAACTCACCAACAAAAACTTCAAATTTTCCTCCTTAAAATGCTTTCACTTCCTGGAAGTCTTTTACAACTCAAGACCTCAATGAGTCTTTTAAGTTTCATGTTACGGTATTGGACCACTTTACTGAATTTTAGTCACTTTTTCGATTTAAGATCGATTATATCTATCTTAAAATCACTTGCAACGTTCTCAATTACTTGATTAACTTGCAAGTCATTCTTTGTAATCTTATAGGGCACTTTATCAAGTTACAAGCCCTTTCACGTAAAAGAATCCTACACCTTAATTCTTATTCTTCTTAAAGTTAACGAATAACTTGACCGAACCAAAAAACCAATTTTGAAAACTAAATATGACCTCTCTTACTTAAAAGTCACATCGAAACATAACAAGGATAAAGGTCCATCTATCAATTCAACAGTTACTTGTTACTTCATTATCTATCTGCTTCACAAGAGAATGATCTTCGAAGCAAAATGAATACGAGGGTATCATCAAACAGACCACGTTTTTCCCTGAAGGCCAAAAGGCGGACAGTTGGGGGCTAGTACCTCGCCAAGGTTGAAATATATAACCGAGGGAAGCTTTAATTAAGCAGCCTTACCTCTACCTGGGGGAAACGAAACGACAAGAATCAGGGAAGAAAGCACGGAAGGCGCCACTCAGTAACGCCCCAATTAACTGTAACATTAGTACCATGTTATTTTAAGATTAGCAAGATTAAAACTGTAATCATCGTCAATACCCGCTTTGTATATATAATTATACAAGCAGACAAACAGAAACACGTTTGTTTGTGTATTCTTAGCAAATCTTTTGATAGAGGGAGTCCGGATTCTGGGCGTATGATTTTTTGAGGACCAGTGTCCAAGTGGCTTGTTTGGTGGATGGTGGATCCTTTCAATCACTGCTATAAAAGAAATGCCTCTCATACACATAATCTCGTTTCTTTTCTTCCAGGTCGTAACCCTCTTGTTTTAAACACCATAATAACTGCATGTCTCGTCTTGCCTCACTTTCCTGCTTTAATGGGCCCTGAAGTACAAAAAATGACAGCATATCACAATATCTCGACTGAACAACCAATTCGGTAACGGGCGGTAGAAGTGATTCAGGGTTGTTTCCTGAAGAACTCTTTGTACTGATGCAGTGAGTTTTCTCCCTTGTAGTCAGTCAGCTGTAGTCAGTAGCTGCCAAGTGAGAGATTGCATGAGGTAAAAATTTGTCACAAAAGAACAGATGGCTTACCAGAAATTTAAGGCATTCTCGGACCATAAATATAATATACGTATATGTGTATATATATATATATATATATATATATATATATATATATATATATATATATATACATATAAATACACAAACACTCACAAACAAACACACACACACACACATATATATATATATTTTATATATATATATATTATATATATATATATATATATATATATGATATAGAGAGAGAGAGAGCGAGAGAGAGAGAGAGAGAGAGAGAGAGAGAGAGAGAGAGAGTGTTAGGTGTGAGCCTATCAGCCAAAGAGCATCTGCATTCAGTCCAACGAAAATATGATCTTTTTATCAAAAATCCATGCCACTGTAAATGAAAATGACTTATGAAGCAAGAAATGAGCACAAACATGCTATTTGCATTTCCTCCCCATAACCAAAGGCATCATGAAGAGAAATGATTAGCCGACCGACCGACGCGGGATCTTGGGGACGGGAGGAGGAAATAATATCCAAGGAGACCTTGATTTCAAACATTTCTCTACCAGACATTTTTCGATACTTCTCCTGAGATGCAGGATATCGGAAATAGTCACGGAAATGCATTCCTCATCCACTGAAAGAAGATATGTCAATAATGCGGCGTATAAACGTTCACTTTTCCAAGCCAGATTACACACAACCACCTGATGACACCAGCGCCGTAATGACACGTAATGTACAGACTAGCTGATGACAAATAATAATAATAAAAACCTCGCATTATACGAACATGACTCATTAAATATGATCGGTTTTTAAGTTCTGTCTTTATAACATAACTTGTTTGAAAATACAGAAGAAAGGTACCACCACCTAGCACGTAAATGAACGATGAATTGCTCGATCTCGTGCATGCGTGCACCAGCGTTTCAGTGCAAGTTGGCTTAGAACGTTTTTCTAGTCATTCGTGCAGAGGAATAAAACACTCAAAATTCAAGTTCTGCAAAAAAATAAGAAATAAATAAATAAATAAAAACTTGAAATTGTTTCTACAAATAAACACAAAGTACAAACTATACTTATAATTTCACTGAAATTGCTTCATTTCAAATTTGTACAAAAATGACAGGCTTCAAAATTCACTCAGAATGGCAAAAACTGCAACTTTTCTCCAAAAATAATTGTTACGCCAAGAAAATCTTGTAAACTCACTCAAGATTATGTAGAACTTAACAAAGGAGGGAGATCTCGAAATCCCAGAGAATAAAGATCAAACTTGACCGACTCATCAAAAGCCATGTTAGGAGTACCTTGGTGTGAGCTAAAGATGACTGACATTCAAACATTATCGAAGAAGTGATTAATGTGAACCATAGGCTTTAGGATGAGCATTCGGAAATAAGAGCGGAAACTCTTTAGTAATAATACCTATACTCTGTTTTTTTCCATCTGTCCATCCACCTGTGGTGTTTTTGTATGGTAACACTGCGTTCCGGGCTTTAAATAGTTACAGTATGTGTAAGTTTTAGGTAAATAAAAGGATATCTGGGTGTACATTTGCAACTGAAAAGTGTTTTAATAATTTACTGTATGGGAAGTACACCGTTAATATTCGAAATAGGATATTTTTATTATTGCTGAATGTAAGCTGAATGTAACTATCTAAAGACCGGGACGCAGTGTTACCATGCGCAAACACCACAGGCTGATGGACAGATGGAAAAAAACAGAGTATAGTCGTTAAAATTTCTGCAAACCGCTCCTAAGCACTTCAGGTGGAAATACATAACTGAATATAATGAAAAATATGCTCGACCAACTAGAAGAATTAATCTTTTGTTTATTTATCTATTCATTTTGACTTTACAAAGACTGGCTCTTACATTAGTGTCAGCAACCGTTGTATATTCTAAGGTTCTGTTATGTACACTACTTGTTCATTAACCTACTTTTATTCGTTCTTTTCCAAATCATACCACGAAATGGAGTCGCCTGAGGAACTTGGAAACGTAGTCGCGTTTATATATAACTATAATACATATAAGAGTCCTTCAAGGCTTTAATCATTCTTCTGCACTTTTCCTTCTATGTCTCATGACATCTTTTAAAATACCGTCTAGTCTTACTCATTAATATACAGCTGATTCTAATCTTCATATGTAATCCTCCTTTCCTTCTCTTGCTTAATAAATACTGTATGATTGTGTGAATGCATCAATGCTGATCCAGATGGTATCTTAGAACGGGGGCAATCAATTAATACTCGTTTTAATTATCATTATTATTATCATTAATATTACTATTATTGCTATTCAAAAAATGTGCTGTTCACTCGAAAAAGATAATGGGAAATAAAGGGGCTTGTCTTTAGAAAAACAGATAAATTATCAATTTAAAAATAAATTTGATAAATAAAAACGTAATTCCACAGAGGTTAAATCTTCCCCCGTCTATTCATCTACTCGTTTCATCTTCACATTGATATTTGTGAACACTAAAACAATCTATATTTTGAGACTACATCGCGGACTAGGCTAAGTTTCCATCGTAGAACCTGGTGCTTAATATAGGTATCATTATGTGCTTCTCTCTCACTGAAGCAGCCCCTTCCGATTTAATGCCTTATAAAGAGTGCTGCTACCATGTATGAAACGGTTTTTCGCCCACTATTCGTTTTAATAATAATAGTAATAATAATAATAAATATCATTTTCAGCCCAAGGCCATATACATGGAATATACAAAGAGTAGACAATAACATACAACTCTATATACATAAGATGACATGATAAAAGAAAAAAAATTAATCACTCGGCAATATCCACACTTGTTGAAATAATATAAAAGATGGTAATAAAAAATAATGGTAACAACAATAATAATAATCAAAATAGTAAAAAAAATATAACAATTAGAGAAAAGATTGTATATAATTAAATTCCAGCTAGGGACCTTCGGTGGTTACAGTAGTCAGGCCCAGATGGGTAAGTACAAAAATTGAATGTAGCAAAACTATGCTATAATATAGTATAATCACAGTAATAATAAAAAAAGGAAAATACAAGTAACAAAATAATCTTTGCAATATAATGATAATGACAGATTCTGCAGATGACACTTTGCAAAAATGGAGATTAAATCATATAAATATTTCTCATTTTTACTAAACACCCAGTTGAACCTATTTCGACTCCTTCGTAAGGCAGCCACCCTCTCCTTCCCTGCAATTAATATTCTGAACCGAGTTTCCGCCTTCGTTCGGCTATATGTCAATGTCCTCCATTCGACATATCCTGAGAGGATGGTGCAAACTTTTCTATTATGTATGTATGTATGTAATAAGTATATACATACATATACATCTATAAATATCAATATATGTGTGTATATATGATGAAAAATGTGCATACACACACATTAAAGAGAAACAAGATGAGCATCGAATGTTAGGCAGCAATATAAAACAAAAACAATTAAATACAGATGCAACATAAATATGTGAATCTTAAAAAAAGGAAAAAAGGGAAAAACGCAAGAAGAAATGAGAACGAACTCTAAGTTCGGAATAAGGGCGTATTCTCCATTATCGAAGGAGAATACCTTGGAAAAGGTTAAAGTTGAGGCAGCTGTGGAATATGAAAACTTGACGAAACAGCAGTTTCTCCAGTTGCGTTTCTCTGAAGGCAGTGCTCATTTTTCATGTCCCTGATTGGGCAACGTAAGTAAGACTTCCTAATTGTTATTCACAGGCAACGAAGCACAGGGAGCATTAGAATATCTCCCTTTTTTGAAAGAAGAATTTCCTTTCCTCTTCCGGAGAAAGGAGAAATCATAACGTGTTACCCCTACCATTCTGATCGACAAGCATTTTTCAGGGGACAATTGTTCAACCCATTTTTATTTCAAAAGCCAAAATAAAAAAAAAGGAGGCAAAGATGAACCTTACAATTCAAATGGATTCCTGTGACATGTGCAATTTATAAAACAGCAAATAGATCAAACAATCAATATGGACTACAACCTCATTACCTTCTGGGAAGTGTTCCTCAGTATTTCTGCTGATGAACGAACAAGCAGCTTACCTGTAAAAAATAAAAATATATATTAAGGCTTAAGCTTTGACAGGAAAATATCGTAAATACAAAACTCCAGCCTCAATTTTAAAAATTACAAAAATAAAGGCATCATAAGTAAATGGACATCTTGTGAAAGAAACCAGCCACTTCAATGTATATATTCCAGTTTATTAAACAATAATCACTCTAACACTTTAATGCTATGATCAGAATGGGTCTATTTCTCACCTTTTGTATAATATATTCGACATCATTATGTATATATATATATATATATATATATATATATATATATATATATATATATATAATAATATATATATATAGATCACATCGGTTGCACCAGGAGGCTGCAAAAGTCCGAATTTCCTCTCATCAAGGAATTAGCCATAGAACGGGTTGTCGACTATCAAATCCAGAACAATCTAACATAAGAAATCACAGTAAAAGTTGCAAAACACACATAGATGCCAGTCATTTTAATATTGTAGGAAGAAACCCGACATATAGACGAACTAACCACCCTTGAATCAATAATAATAAGCTTACTGTACCTTCTCTTAACCACCAATCGTCTTCCACCCAACTGTTTATTGCCTAATTACCTGTTGTTTTGTTTACACTCCCTTCCATAACAATTTTTCGTGTCAGTTCTCCTTCCGCTACCGCTGTGGGTAGGTGTCTTGTTCGTTCTATCATCATCATCATCATCATCACATCATATCATCATCCTCATCATCATCATTATATTTTTCTATTATTATTATTATTTTTTTTTTTGTAACTTATTTGGTTTTTTTTTTTTAACTAATTGTTTCTCTGTATTCGCTCCTAGCCCTTTCACTGTTATTCTGTGTTTCTGTTTTTACTCTGTTTTTATTCTTAATTTATTAAAAGGTTTTTAATTTGGTGTTGGTAAACATTGTGTGTATCTTTTTACTTATACGCAATTGATGTGTAATCCTTTCAGCCTGGAAAATGTATCAAGCTGATACGAAACGTCGGCGCTAATAAATGGATGAAAGACAGAACGCGTCTCCCTACTCCAATATGTCTATCCCTGAGTGATTGCTCCTGTCTCCATACTTATATATATATATATATATATATATATCATATATATATATATTATATATATATATATATATATATATATATTAAAACATGAACTGTCCTAAACTTATAGCCTTTTTCACAGCAAAGTGCGCGTTCGAGCGTCCTCTGCGGAATCCTACTATGGATGCAGAATGATCTTTTAAATCCTTACTCGGAATCAAGGCTGGTAGCGACAAACATATTTATAAATACATGAAAAGTCGAGAAGATAAGATGACATTGTGGCTACTACAATGCCACAAACAAACAAACACAATTTTTATATATATATATATATATATATATATATATATATATATATATATAATAATATATATATAACCCTGTAAATTAACATATGGTATAAACTATATGTTGGTAAATCTAAACATCTACATAGAACGCAAGTAAAATAAAAACATAGAAACACAAACACACACGATTATGGTACGTATTAATTGTTAAAGTCGCAGATATCCATCAAGGCTTCAGATTTTGTGGTAAATATCGGATATTGGGAGCCAAGTGAAATCGCACATGTTAGTTACTTCTCTGGCAAAGATCGGCCTCTACGTTCATTAGAATATAATTGGTTGAGTATAATGACTGGCTAATACACTTCTCCCACCAACAACAATACACAGAGCTTCGACTTAATATCCGTTGATTTACCCTACATGATATCGCTATCTTACATAAGACTTAGCATAAGGGACGACATTTTTCTTTGAGCGACACGAAAATATTTCCTTTGTTTTTCCAAATAGGTTACGGCTACATTCACGGCAAATTAGAAAATGCCACTCACACATTAAGTCTACAACTTAGAACTTACTCAAGAAAGGGTCAGCATAATCGAACACATACGCCATTTCTACCTTTGATGATAAGATGATGCCCATTATGGCAGAAAAACATAGGTGCCTTTTATTTGAGGGATGCTCACAAAACCGAAGAAACCGCCTGGAAAGCGACCTGAGGTTGCCAGAGAGTGTGACGAAATAAGAGATTGATGTCGTACTTCTAAGATGAAATTTGCTTTGCTTCATCGGAGTAAAATCACTGCCCTCCCTCCATGTGAGCAATTCAATCAAGTCAAATATCTACATTTCAATTTAAACGGGATCACATAGAAAAACATTACACTGAACCAGTCAGAACTATGATTCAGTATCTTAATTAGTGTGGCCCAAAATTATTTATAGATGAAAATATATATTACATATTAGTTAACTTTAAGTAAATAAAATTTCCTACATAACTATTCCGTGACACCACGAGAAAAGTGGGCCATATTGAAAATTCCAAATAACAATTTATGAGAAAGCCATGGCCTGTTCTATTTACCAATAATGTTCTATTCTCAATAACAACAACATATATTACAACACATTTTCTTAGCTGGTGAGAGAGAGAGAGAGAGAGAGAGAGAGAGAGAGAGAGAGAGAGAGAGAGAGAGAAGAGGAGTATATAATCCACGGGAAGCAAACATCAAAAAAGAGTTAAGAACAAGTACAGTTATAAGGTCCGAGTCAACATCTCGCTAGCCTTTTGTCAACAGTTTCGTTTTATTATCGCTGGGTATGGTTTATTTACAACGCTTTTCTTGTGCTATGGCACAATAAAACGCACCTCTGGGTCTAACAATTTACTACACCGTCTGCCACATTTTAAAAAGAACCTTCGGACAATGTTCATAGACATTAATGTCCTCACAAGGGAATGAAAAGGACGAGTTTTGTTCACACAAAAAAAGTGATGTTTTTCCTTTGAGGAAACAGGCCAAAATTGCACACAAAACGATGTAAAAGTGTATATTAGTAATGGAAAAATAAAATTAACTACGGTAAAATATGAATTTACCGAAAAGCGACCTTCCGCCATTGTTACAGCGAGAGGATTGTAAATCACAGACAGCCCTTAAAGCTTTGTATATTTATTATGGCATAACTCGATAGTCTTCACCTCAAAACTCCTCACTTATTACCAAACTACAACAAAGAACTGTCGCATATCATTACTATGACGGCAACAGGGACATCTAAAGACACTAACCAATTCTTCAAGGCCGATGTCATTAATAACTTGAAACAAGCAAGAGCGCCATGAACTTCCCTAAGAGACCTCAACAACGCTGAATGCCGAAACCTACCCCCTAATATAAATAAAATAAAATATAAATGACAAATGAAAGTGCACGTGTGTGTGTGTGTGTGTGTGTGTGTGTACAAACACACACACATATATACTTATATATCTTATATATATATTATATATATATATATATATATGTATATATGTGTATATATATATGTATATATATATGTATAAGTCATATCACATTTCCGTGATTCATATACATATATCGAGCTACAATGTCCTTTAATATCTAATTCGCTCTACTCGGAATTAATATATTTTCATATATGCTTAACCGAAGGGGAATTTTTTCTCGATAATAG
This sequence comes from Macrobrachium nipponense, assembly GCF_015104395.2. NCBI lineage: Eukaryota > Metazoa > Arthropoda > Malacostraca > Decapoda > Palaemonidae > Macrobrachium > Macrobrachium nipponense. The sequence continues at coordinate 116,098,562 of NC_087201.1, forward strand.
ATTTGCCTGGACCAGGGCGCGAACCTATGGATCCTTCAGACCCAGGAACGTCAGTGAAGCTTTTTCCTACTACACCACCGCGAGAACCTCTCGCGGTGGTGTAGTAGGAAAAGCTTCACTGACGTTCCTGGGTTTGAAAGGATCCATAGGTTCGCGCCCTGGTCCAGGCAAATCTATTATCGAGAAAAAATTCCCCTTCGGTTAAGCATATATGTAAATATATTAATTCCGAGGTAGAGCGAATTAGATATTAAAGGACATTGTAGCTCGATATATATATATATCTATATATATATATATATATATATATATATATATATATATATATATATATGTTTATACACACACATATAGTATATATATAAATATATATATATATATATATATATATATATATATATATATATATATATATATATATAGGTATAAGCCACGAAGGGAAGTGAAACACTGGAGTAACTGCAAGAATTTTCGACTCAATCTTTTACTTAGCAGAGTGAGTAGCTTATACCTTTATTTATGCATTTCTCACGTTCCAATCTTTCGTGATTCAGTAATACATAAATATATGTATGTGTGTGTGTGTGTGTGTGTATGCAAAGAAGATAATGGAAAATATATTATGACACTAAACGATTCGAAAATATCGCTTCTATTGCCATTAAACTTAGCACTTAGGATACTGAAAAAGAACTGCCTACACTAATGAAAGTTTGACGGCAACTAAGGGCGTGAGGGTGGATGGTAAGTCATGAGGATAGAGCAATTAATCTTTATATGGATGGCGGAAGAATGGAAATGGCTAACTTGAACAGAGATTTGGTTTAATTATTAACAAACGATAGTTGGATGAGAGAAGAAACGTCACCGAACACATGAAGCAAGGAAGGTAGCAGGAAGCATACAATAATTAATGGAAGCACAGGTTGCCATGTATAAGATGGCTGTTGACCCTACGAACTTCACTAGAAGAGAAGTATGATTACCGGATGCAAAAGAAACGTGGAATCTTCACAGATAAAGCAAAAAAATAATAGGATTCAACCTTTCCAGTGGAGCCTCGGACTTTGCCCATATAGACAATGTCTTCCTAATGGTAACGATGAAGAGGATTAGGACAAGTAACAGAACCTACGGTGGCTCAGCGATGACCCTAGGCGTCACCTAAGGGTATATCTCCCAGTGTATATTTTGCCAATGTAATTTCTGTCAGTCACTGCTCAATAAGGGTTTTAGTCAGACCACCGAAATATAGTCTTTATCTTTAAAAAAAAAAGAAAAGAGGAAAAAAAAATATGAAGACACGTGAGACGTGAGCCTCAAGTTCGCTCAGAAATAGGCGCATCCTGAGGTAGCAAAAACCAAAGTAAACAATCGCTGAATGCATTAGCTAACAGTGTAGTACAATAAGTCTTTGGAACGCAAGTTTCAGAGAGCTAAAAAGTATTTACCTACTCGACGATCTATCGGCGCTGAAGCTACGATCAACCAATTCCTAAGGCGAAGCAAATTCCAAGATGAAAAAGAAGGAAATATCTTAAACCACAAAATAATATTCTAGACACGCATCTACGCGAGTTTCCATCGTGAACAGGAATTTTTACTGCGGAAGAGCTGATCCAATGGTTGACGAGTGAAATATATCATTCGCGAACATTATCTCAACATGAAACCGAAATGAATTTAGTCTGAGTTTGCCGAGATAAAACTGGAAAGTAAGCAAAGGATTCTATATACTGAAACCCAAGGAATAGGATAAATAAATTAAGAACATAAATCAAATAGGTAAAAAAATGGCAAAGAAATTAAAATAATAACACGATTATACAATAAAGGAATAGCAAACTCAAAATAGCTGCAAATAAGTGTTCGGGATTTAGATTTCAACTCGAGAGGTACTGACACGCACGACTCTGAATTCAAGCAATCTCTTCAGTGGGTCTGATAGAACCGGAGTGGAAGTATTTCTTCCCCTGGGAGAGGCTTGTAGTGGCTCGATGGCGAGTTACAAGCAAGTTGCCGCATCCTGGTTCTAACGCATTTCAAATGTCTTCAAATGGTCGAAGCCATTCTGGGTCAAAAACCGCAGAATACGAGTGGGAATTATATGAATAATCTAGTTCCAAATAATGTGAACTGGTAGCTAAAAGAAAATAGCAGGGAAAAACACGGATATTAAAGAATGCAATACAAATCGGCCAGATTGGAAGCAGAAATAGTTGGAACCGATTAAACAAGGTTGTGAAAATTACATTTTCGAGGAACGCTGAGGAGAACAGCTGATAACAGGGAAAAGTTCTGGAGAAAATTATATGATGAAAATCCTTTCCTCACTTTTTGTTTTTATCTTTTTTCGCTACATTCCACCTGCGAGAGATTTTGCGCACGAGTAGGTGCTTATGCGGATATAGGTTTACATTTTAGTGATACCTCAATATACTAACCAGATCAGAGAGAGAGAGAGAGAGAGAGAGAGAGAGAGAGGAGAGAGAGAGAGAGAGAGAGAGAGAGAGGTCTACGACACAAGTTTATTCTTTGCATCTTTCGGAGGAAATATAGGTACATATACTTATACATGCAAATAATATATATATATATATATATATATATATATATATATATATATATATATATATATATATATATATATATTGATCAGGATTTTAAGCCAGCCAGAACAAAGGAAAAGTAATACCTCTTTATAAACAATTTCGCATATTTTCGAGTTGCCCCTCTGAACTGAAACTCCGTTCTCCATAAATCATCTCTACTCCCATTGGATGCTTATAATTAATCTCCCCAGGTGTCCTGAATAGGGGAGGAGCACATTGATGCCGAGATTTTAAAAGGATGAGGCCACAGCAGCCGCCCTCAGAACTTTCTCTTAAATTCCAGAGAGGCCTGGAATTTAGTACACAGAAATATCTGCAGATGAGAAGACAACAAGACCAAGGATTTCCAGGTACTGTAAGAGTAATTTCTAGAGCAGTCAGTGAATCGTTTGCCTCGTCTGTCGTTTCATTCTTCCAAGGCGACTTACCCCCTCCTTTCTTGGCTCAGCTTCTCACTCCCCAATTTTGGTTCAATACTGTGATCAATTCCCTTTGTGATGCTAGTAATGATATCAAACCTCACCCTAGTTAATCAAGCAACGTAGAATTCCTTTCTGCATAAGCTCCCAGTCATTTTATGTCCCCTTGAGTGAGCTGTAATATGCAATGCTAAGAGCAAGTAATGTGAAACGCTTTCCTACGTATCCCTTGCCTTAGTACTGATGCTAGACTGCAATCTCTTTTCAGACAAATATCGTCCCTGATTGTCAGAGAAATATTGGGAACCCTTGGAAACGACTCTTGTACTTAAATAACCCGTTTTGCACAAATTCATATCTCTGGGGTCTGGGTCATTTCCCAGCCACATGTTTCCGGTGGACCTGTAATCAACCACCTTCCATTAATTTCTGGACCTACATGTAATTTAAATGTAAATATAGTTCATTTAAACTAAAGGCTAGAGTTTTACGTAAATTCCTTCTTTCAGTAATATTGGCCTTCAGCTGTAGATTTTTTGTTTGTTATAAACCTCGTCCCGCCTCACAAGGCCATTCGAGGAGTGCCAGAAGGTCACATCCCCACATTGTATACTGAGGGACGAGCAGTTTATGATAATATATATTTCCAAATAGGTAAACTTAAAAGAAATTTTACGATGCTTGATGAGGATGACCTCGAACTAATAAGATTAAAGGATGTGTTTCCCTTACAAAGTTCACCCTATGTGTGTATGTATATATATATGTATATGTATATGTACGTATATATGTATATATGTATGTATATGTATATATGTATGTATATGTGTATATGTGTATATGTATGTATGTGTGTATGTATATGTATATATGTATTCAATTTATGTATTTAGCCCTCTGGACCAGACTACTGTAACCACCTAAGGTCTCTAGTGAAATTTAAGCTATATAATTTGTGCACTAACTGTTATAACTCTCAATACATTTTTTTTTTCTCACCAACATTATTACTATTACCAGTATTATGATTACTATCTTTTATGCTACCTCAGCTATTTTGTGGATAAGTGCCGATTACTAATTTTTCCTATCATGTTGACTCATATATCTAGATTGTGTATGTTACTGTGTATTTTGTATGTTCATTGTATATGGTCTTGAACCGAAATAAAGGATATTATTATTATTATTATTATTTCTGGCCACAATCATGGAAAACAAATATAAATCTCTAAACTTTGCAGTAACTGAAAGACTGACCGAACTATAACGTTAAAAGTGGGCTCCCATGAATTAAGTTGAACGCAATGAATTTTACAATACTGGTAATGGTACAAAAGGCGCAAATTGGATAAAGGGAATCTATACACATTTATCATCCTCAAACTAAGGTACCATATAAGTACTAAACGGATTCGCCAATCAATGACATCAATAACTACTTCCTAATGTCAACATCAATGGATCTGAGGAAAAAAGGCCATTCATGAATTCAAAGAAATAATTGCCAAAATAAGAACAAACAGACAATATTCTCTTCATGCACTGAATAGAATATACAGGGTTTAGTTTTCATTCTGAGTTGGAACAGTGAAAATAATACTTTTCTTTATATTTAACAACAATTTACCAAAACAGAGCACGCTATATTTGACTGTCTCAAGGTTTGTACGAGAGTATGACTGTTACATGAGCGAGAGACAAAGAGGAGATTCGACTTTTAATAGTAAACCTTTCTTGAAATAATTAAAAATCACACGAATGATTTTAAATTAAAATAATACTAGGTCGCTATAGTAACGACATTTATTGCGTTTTGTCCGGTATGTTGGAGACCTGTCTTCTAAAAATAATACAAATTATTATACAAATCGTCATCCAAATGGAATCGCTCCTTGATTCATAGGTAATAATGCTATCATCCAAAAATCACTCGTTGAAGTAAATGCCAACCCGTTTCATTCTATCTCTTTACAGAAAATATTCAGAAAAGTCAACGATATCCATAGGTCGAGCACTGAGACCTATGATGTCATGCAGCGTATATATGGAAACTGAAAATCAAAAGGTTTCAAATGTCTTCCAGGAAGAAAACCTGGAGACTGTGGAAAGTAAAATGAAACAGGGAGAGAAAATGAACGGGGATACAGTAAAAGAAATAAGAGGCTGCATCTGAGGACCGAAGGGATGCTGCAAAGAACCTTAAGGAATGCTACCACAGTGCAACAAGTGAGGAAGAGCGAGTCTACAAGCAAGAAATAGGCGAGTGGTGCAGCAAGAGGTGAATACTCAACATACATATGACAATCCTTTTGTATGTGTATGTATAATTTAGGAAGTTTTATGCATATGGGTGTCATCCTTGGTTCAAAGTTGTCGGTGAACATGGCAAAAACCACGCATTCCTTTTCTCTGAGTGCCATCCCTATAGAAGAAAGGGCCCACGAGTGAAACTAAACATATTTAATATATATTCTTACATTCACGTGTAGCCATCCTTATTTTAAATCCACCCGACCAATCTGGTTTCACAAGTAAGTAACATAAGACGTGGACACAGTTTCTAAAACAGAGGCAATCACCAAATTTCCATAACATGGGAAATTTTCTACACCGATTCGCGAACATCCGTTTCCAATGGTCTATTGGACGGCATAAGGTCTAAATAAATCCTGGAAATGGTTAGAGATCAGTTTCCAATAACCCATTCTAAGGGGTTCCGTGTATACCCTCCCCCAATCCCCCACCATTTAATGTACACCCTTTTATCCCCTGTTTCAGTCACCAAACCCACACATCCCCTTCTGGCCAACAATCGATGAAAGTGAGAGAAGAGGTGAATAAATATTTCATTTGTCTACGAATTATGAAACGTCATCAATAATATATTACATAAATATAATAACATACTAGATCTTATGTTCAGGATTTTCAAATATGTAATAAGAGTCATTCTCATTAAGATAAACAATCATATACAGCAGGTGGAACAAAGGCTAAGCAACTAACGAGTATAACATATCAATATCAAGTATGAAACATTCATAAAAAGATACCCCGCGTATAACTAAATTTTTAATATATCTATATATATATATATATATATATATATATATATATATATATATATATATATACAACACTTTCCGTAAGCAATTCCTATTTATTGCTGCTGCATACACACAAACATGCATACCAACAAATATACATACAAAAACATCATTATATATATATATATAATATATATATATATATATACACACGTAGTACATTATATTTACTTATTTATTTACTTATTCACTCATTAATTATGTACAACAGAGAAACAGCTCCTTAACAGTATGTAGAATTCGAGTAAATTATGGCAACATTCATCGCACTGCCGCGATCACTCTGCTGGATTTAGGAGGAAACTCTTGCACAAAACACTTTCACAGCATATGCCACATTATATACCTACACATATGGCACCCTAGCAGCTGGCTAATCTATCCCCCTATGTCCTAATCCTCTTCCACGACCTATAACCGACATGGAAAACGGTTCTCTCTCTTCCTATGTCTCAGTGGCCCCGGATGATTATTCAGTGCAATACGTCATTGTATGCTAAGAGTCTCTCTCTCTCTCTCTCTCTCTCTCTCTCATATATATATATATATATATATATATATATATATATATATATATATATATATATATATATCAAATAATTATTAATGTATGTAAATCTGCGGAAAGATAAATTTTAAAATTAAACTGCATTTCTTCTTAGATATCAAAACCATAGACTTTCATGAAGAAGTATTTTATGTAAAGAGCGAGGTGCAAGGTTTGTATTTCCGCAGGAACTAAGAAGTACTGGAATTGGGGCATCAATAACAATAACCTGGGTAATTGTAGACATACTTTAATATCGAGAGGAGATGAAGAAATAATGAGAACTTGACCAGTACTCACGTCTAGATAGTGAAATTAAACGAAGATCTAGAGTAGATAAGAAAGGATATTTGGGTACACAGCCGATGACAACAAAGTCATGCATTTAGAGTGGCCTCTGGTGTTAGAGAAGCCCACGGAACTAATAATGACATATCCATGGTGAAACAATAGATAAATGCTTAGAAACGAACGAGGCAGGTTTAGAAAAGGCACAAGTTGCACACTACGTATTTGTGTTAAGACATATGGTGCAGTGGTACATGAAATTCAAAAGTCCCCTTGTGATGCTTTTTTGATCACGAGAAGCTCCTTGACCACAGCCAAAAACAAGAACTATAATCGTTTTTTAATTCAAGCTATTTGTAATTATCTATGGACAAAGTACATGCTAACTTACTGTTTTGGGATCTTGTCAAGTGAATTTACAGTAAATAGTGGGGTGCCACAAAGGAATGATATTTCATCTTTGTTATTTCTCTTCTTATAAACTTTATAATGAAAACGTGGACAGAAATGGAGATGGACGAGAAGACTTGGTTGGGGCATCGCCATAAACTTTTCAGATACTGCAAATTTGCAAATGATGTTGCTTAAATCAACAAAACACCTAAGTCATAACTTATGAAAGGAGATGTAATTCTAATAATGAGGACAAAGTAGGTAGAAATGATAAAGGATTAGTGAGACTGAATCTTTTAGATATTTAGGATCAATAAGGGCAGCATGAATAAGACTTGTAAGTCAAATAGGCTGAAACTGGATACAAAAGTAAGATTATACATAAGTCTAGTGCGATACGCACTGCACTATATATATATATATATATATATATATATATATATATATATATATATATATATATATATATATATATATATATTTATATATATATATATATAATATATAATATATATATATATATAATATATATATATATATATATATATATTATATATATATATATATATATGCATGTTTGTCATCAAGTGAAACGAAAAACTAAGATCCGATTATACTTCTGTGTAATCATTATATACCCATTTTCAAGATGTATGTGCATGTGTATGTACTATATATATATATATATATATATATATATATATATATATATATATATATATATATATGCGTGTGCCTGTGTGCGTGAAACTGAAAAAGGTAAGCCCCTAAACGCTGGAACACGCAAGCGGAGCGGATACTGTCGTGAAAGTTGTCCCCTTAAGTTCCTACTGACGGCTGCCATTGATAATACTATTGCCAAGGAAGGCAACAAATGGAGAGAGGGCCGATGACCGGAGCATGCTCAAGGGCCTTTCACAAGGTTGAGAATTGAAGGAAGATTTTTTCCATCGCGTTAACATTTTATTTCATTTCTTCCTCTGCGTTTATCCGCAACTGACACAGAACGGGATTCAGACATTCAAAAGAATCTGAAAGTAAATTGGTGTTAGGATTTTTATACATCACATGATAGAACAATCTTGATCACAAATTAAAATTATAACGGGCCATTTATGGATACATTTTTTAATACGTTTAAAATGATCGCGCTTGATTAATTAAGCAATACTGACACTCGAGCTGATACAAATTTTTTTAATCTCATCCAATAATTGGTCTTCTAAAATTCGGTGCCCCGTGGAAAATGTGTTATTATGCAATTCAGCGGTGACATGGAATTTATCGACCTGAAATACCCTATTATACGTGTATCACTAGCAAAAGATACTATATTCACTTTACTATAAGTGAATGAAAGGGTCCTTTTATTCGCTTTATTATAAGTGTTGTTACGCTATAAAGCTCATTATTGATTACGTAACAACGACATAAAATGAGATTTGCAGTTCAATTTATAGTCTATAGATATGTTCATGTTTACACAAATTCAAATAAAGACAGCCCTTTGCTATAAGTGTGGCAAGGTGCTGAAGACTATCAGAGGCTTCATGTGAACCTCTGGCTCTGGCCAACCTATGGGGACAAACAAGAGGTAGTAAAGATCGAAAGCAAATTACCTCTGCTAAGCTGATTTTCCGTATTATCTCCAAGTTACGTTATGCATGCGCTCCACTAAGAAAGAATCAAATCTTCTAAAGGAATAAACATAAATAATCATAAATGAAAACGAACCTTACCATTATTATAATCCGGGAGTGAATTATAAAAACTCCAAACAATCAAATCTGGTAGATCATTTTGAGGTCCTCGTATGCATATATATCAAAATTCAGAATAGATAATGGGCCAACTAAACGATGGCTCTGTATCATAACACTGAGCAATCCCTATCTCATGCGATTCTATCCCGTTAAGTGATACCATTGAAGAAATATCAATGACTCATTCTTTACAAGAAGAAAATAGTAATAACTGCAATAATACTAAAATCCACACAGCTATAAATATATGTAAAGAAAAATGTTGAAGTTTTCCGAGAGTGGCCACACCTTGCGGAAGAACATTTGCAATTCATATGACCCACGCCAACATTATCATCTCCTTTTTCAAACTTTAAGAGCAGAGCATGAAAGCTACGTGTAGTCTTTCCACTTCACGGCAGAATTTAACCATGCGCTGTTACAAAGAGGGCAGAGGGGTTGGCAAACAAAGAACATTTTTCTTTTTAATTTCTACAAGATACCGTAGATTAATACAAAAAATTATTAAGGTAGGTCTTGACTATTTCATAAGATGGGCGCTGTGTCATGAGAGCATCTTGAAATAAGACTGAATATACTTGACATAGAAATTTTATGCAACAGCACAAAAGCCTCAAGTTACTTTGAGCCACCTGATATGCTAACAATTCATGAACAACTACTACACTCCATTGCCTATATAAATCAAAACGACTAGCCTTCATGACTGACGTCAGCGATCACGAATGGAACAGGTTAGGGAACTTGAAACGAGATAAAGTAAGAAAATATTGAAAGCTTATAGTTCACAAAATGCCGTTTTAACGCCCCATCTTCTGTAGCAGTTGTCAGCACTGTACTGCATTCCTTTTGTTTAACATTTCACACAATCAGCAGTACCATACGGCTATTCCCGGAAAAAAGGTGAAGCTGACATGATTTCGTACTTTATGCACAAAATTCTTCGGAGTTTCACACAATATCAGAACATTTTCAGCCAGCTTCTATTATTAGTAGCATTGTCAAATAGGACCAGATACTTCTTCCAGCACCGTATGCATACAAATGAACACTACCTTCATTCTTCATCTTCCTGCCGATAATTTCGGGAATCTTCAACAGTATCAGTCACCATAAGAAATAAGTAGCTATTAAGCGTAGTACTGTAAAACTGCACATATCTTGACCTCTTCAAGAAGTCGGAAACCAAGCAATTAAAATCAAGTTTAAACAGAAGTACCCTTTCCTATCTATTCAACACACTTGTCAACTGCTGGTAATGCCCTGTCACTGGATGACAGTAGTCTTAGAAAGAAAAACTATAGTGCTCCTCCCAAAAGTATCAATAATTTTCACTGACAGTGTGCTATCCAACAATATCAATAAAAGAAATTAGTATTGAAATATCGAATCCATCACTGCCACTATTCTATGAGCGACTGTCATTACAGCACTCTTTTAAGTGTACTAATAACCATCAATGACAGTAGAATTAATATAAAACACCCAATTCTTCCCAAAGTCTCATTAACCACTAAAGGCAGTGCTGTGTCTGACGATTTAAATCACAGTAAATTATGGATAACCATTACTGGCAGTGGCCTGTTCAGGAATATAAAACTAAAAAAGCAATAGCAACATAATTCCAACAACTTTCAATGAAAAAATGTCTTCTCTCCAACTGCAACACCAGCAGTATCAAAGACGATACTCCAACTATGCATTACAGACAGGTATGTAGTCACAAACCAGCGAGCTTTTACTAAAACAATCACTTCAATATTCTATGCCGAGGGGAGAGGAGGAGGGGAGGAGGAGGAGGAGGAGGAGGAGGAGGAGGAGGAGGAGGAGGAGGAGGAGGAGGAGGAAAGGCGTTTGAAAAAGTTGGTGGGGAGACCCTCAGGAAAGAGACATCAAAGGAAAACTACAAAAGAAAGATTTGGTGGTTCTAAAAGTTGTGAAATAAAAGTTATGAAAGCTTATGGGATTCCTCAAACAAAAATATACTATGTCGATTGGGTGCACAGAACAAATTTATTGCTCGTATTTTATTGTCCCATTACTTGCATAGGTAGTAAAATTCACAAGTGCACATTTACATGGAAAAAAGAAAGTAGCTCATTTACTTGTCAAGCAAACATCCACACAACAGAATGCCAAAATGAGCAAAATGACAGACGAACACTCACAAGACACGACATACGGGCAGCAAAATATAAAATTACAAATAATAAAATGCAGCAACAACGCAAATTAAACAACAATGGCAATTATGCATACAGTCATATCCTCTGAAGAGAACGACGATTTTTTAATTTTTAGAGTTCTTTGATAGAATTACGAGATCATTAAGGAACACTTTCTCCATATTACTGACAAGCGTATGATCACGCCAGATCAATCAAGAGAATATATTTCCTGATTTGATCATTTCTTTAAAAAATCAAACTAGCATTTGGTCTCGAAATGATTATCATACAATCTATACACATGCATATAAATTCTATGAGGTGAAAAAAATTATTTTTTCTTTTTCTTTCCCCTCCAGGAAAGAGCTAATCGCCTACCTGAAAACGAGGACTATACACTGGTTTGAAAACAAAAACCAGAGCACTGAGAGCTGACTGGCGACAAGGCCACTCATCAGCCAACGCATGAAATTGTGAGAGCGATTCCTAGAATTAGTAATACAAAAACAATAACCATGCAATAAGAAGAGGTTATTGCTAATACTCAATCAATTACAGAAGAGAATACAAAATTTGGGGCCAAAGAGGTCATCAGCGCTGAAATGGAAATTGACAGTAAGAAGGTTTTAAAGGTGTAACTGGAGGAGAACCTCGCAGCTGCACTCTGAAACAGTTGTTAGAGTGGGTGGAAAGTCAGATGGAAGAAAGAGAACGTGAACGAAAGTCGCCGCTATGGGCTGAAAACGTGCTGCAAAGAGCCTTAGGTAATGCCTACAGTACACCAAGTGAGGTGCACTGACGGGACTATCCCTCTAAGGATATTTAAATAATGCAGATGAAAAGCATAATTATAGGAAAGAAGGAAAAAGGGAAGGAAGGAAGGAAGGAAGGAAGTGCAGGAAAAGATAGTAGTTCCTTATCTTCAGAGAATTGGCTTAGATGCAATGATGCTTTGTGTAAACAAAAAATAATTCAAGGGACAAAAAAATAAAAAATCTGTATACTGAGCGTTCGACATGAACTGCTACAAGCGTGATACAGCGTGCACTAAATATAGTTCTAAACGCTCTGCATATGTATATAACAATTGCTTATCAAACAAACCATGATCAAGAAAGAGACACTCCAAATTAGAGCCATACCTTTTTTTAAAAACAAAACATAGTAAGAAAGACGTATTTGAAATATAAAACGCTTTCTATAAATGCTATTCAAACCATAAAAAAAATTTGGGAAAATACTGATTTATAATAAAAGTAATTTAGAAAATCTGTTTGACGTAGCAGAAATACGACCCACAAGCAGTTCTTTCCGACATGAAGCATTATCTGTTAAGACATACCCCATTATGTGTGAAATAATCGGAATAAATATTCGATCTCGAGTAACAATTACTAGTCTTATGTTTTCCTTTCAGAAATTTTAAGAAACAGCTTATTTTATGATTTTCGTCTAGAAACTGCTTAAGACTGTATTTGTTTGTTAATTAATGTGCAGTAATGTTTGAAAACAAATTGTACGATTGTAGACAAAATTATAAAAGCAATTTAGTTGTTGTTCCAGTTAAAATGTATACGGCAATTTCATGCTAATACAAAAAGTGTTTTGAATAAAGGTCAAAGAAGACAGAAACTAGTTGCCTGAGAGAGAGAGAGAGAGAGAGAGAGAGAGAGAGAGAGAGAGAGAGAGAGAGAGAGGAGCATAAAATATGTATTATGCAAACTCTGTCAACTGTAATAAGCCCTACAATGGTTCGTAGTTGCATTATACGACCTGTACTTGTGTTATAACAAACAAAAGCCAATCACGATTCGGAACAAGAAAGAAATTGCAAGATCTTCCTGGCAATATCATCATTTGTGACAGATATACTAGAAACTGAAAAGACAAGATAAAATCAGAGAGTAGAGTTATGAACAGTAAAAACTTCAAGTCACAGCAATAAATATGATTGGACGGCATCCAATAACAAAATCAGTAATTGCAATCACACGAATAATTTGGAGAAAGTCTCCGAGAAAACTTTCCATAGGTGTCACCCATGTATTATTTATGTAGTGACACACAAGGCATTATAAATCTTGAAGAAAGGACACCTTTCAATCAGGAATCTATAATTTCGACTTTAACCGTTCAGGTTAAGAAGAAATTTTATAGTGAAATAAAGTCGGTGCTGTTAATGATTAATATAACCATCAGTTAGTATTTATTAGTAATTTCCTTTTAAATGCCATCAGCATTAAGGAGCATATGGGCAACGAACCATTGCATAATTCTAAGGAAAATGCTCTCTCTCTCTCTCTCTCTCTCTCTCTCTCTCTCTCTCTCTCTCTCTCTCTCTCTCTCTGGGACGGCAGAATCAATACTACGAAAGGATGAGATTAGGCCCCACGAAACTCCTTTTAACAGAACTCCACACAAAGACCTTCAAAGACGTCCTATGAGCCCCTAAGACACCATACACCTTCACGAGGTCGTTTCTATGAGAGCCCTACCTACCCCCATCAACGCCGACCGCCTACCTCTTTCATTCATATCTTATTCGTCTTCGGATCTCTCTCTCTCTCTCTCTCTCTCTCTCTCTCTCTCTCTCTCTCTCTCTCTCAACTTTACGCAAAGGTTAATGACAAGGAAAAGGAGCACACGTGTGCCAACCGCCTTCTCCTTGCATGCCCCGCCGTCACAAAGGAACAAAGGACAAGATCGCCCCTGTTTTGATCTCCTAACAATGTCCCAAAGACATTTCCTACAATAAACCAATAGCTGGCCTAAGGAAAAAGCAAAAACAACCATTCTAGAGCATGTTTATATTCCTTCATCGAAGGTAATGTTAACCTATCTAAGACGAAATTCGGCCGTAAAAAAATAAAAAATAAGTCACAAGTATCATTAAAACTCACATTTCAGTACATAAATGTTCTTCAATATAATTTTTTTGTCAAAGGATTTTGCGCATCCTCCTCCGTCTTGCAAATGAACCTCAAAAAGCCTCAATTTACTCTCCTCTAAGCTAAGTTCTGCATCCCATCATGCACCTCTCATATTCCGGCTTCCAAGCCTTCTGAAACTATACCATATATTTCCTGTCACTACATATACTCCGGTTGCTACTGCCTTTAACTTTGCCCTTTCTCATTAAATTTTCTTCTTAGATATTCTTCTCCTTCATTCTCATTAAATTCACCATATCCATATATATATATATATATATATATATATATATATATATATATATATATATATACATACATATATATATATACATACATACTTATATATAATATATATATATATATATATATATATATATATGCATATATATATATATACACACACACACACACACACACACACACATATATATATAATATATATATATATATATATATATATATATATATAGTATATATATATAGCGGCTCAGTAAAATAAATATATGAGCTTCAGAAGGTGTCCATGATTCCATGTCTCAAAGTCAAACTTATAACAAATAATCCATGTATAATTGGCTCCTTCTTTAACTTTAAAGACCGCCTTCACCCCTTCATGAGATCTTACGTTGGATCGACTCGGAGGCTGCTGAGGGTCAGATATTGTAGCCATCTGGGTTTCAGCTTCCGTACTGGTCAGAAGATAAAACAACCTGAATTTTCCAATATCAGGAATGACGCTTCTAATTGTAAAATTGAAATCCAAAAAGAACAATTCAAATAATAGATTATGTCAAAAATCCTGACCATCTAACTACCCTCGAGTCGTTATACATTAAGAAACTTGTTCCTTCAGTCAATAGCAATACCTTCTCAGGCAACTCTATACATGGCATAGTTGACGTCGTCATCGTCAATTGATTTTTAGTCATTCCATCTTCTCTCTGCATTATGGACAGTTGGTGTTTGGGTTGTTCTCCTCTCTTTACCTTTGTTTGTTTTTACTTTGATCCTTTTAATTTTTAAGACTATCTTAATAATTGTGAGTTCCTTTGTTTTTATCACTAAATGTTATTTATGTGTCTCTTTGCTCTTTTACAGACTGATGATACACAGAAGTTTCATGTGCGAAACGTTTCGTTGATAATAAACTTGATTCCTTTTGCTGTTTGTATCATGGATACCTTCTGAAGCCCATATATATATATATATATATATATATATATATATATATATATATATATATATATATATATATATATATAGAGAGAGAGAGAGAGAGAGAGAGAGAGAGAGAGAGAGAGAGAGAGAGAGAGAAATCTATATCTATATATATCTATATCTATATCTATATATATCTATATCTAAATATATATATATATATATATATATATATATATATATATATATATATATATATATATATATATATATATATATATGTATATACTATATGGTGTATTGGGATCCCAAGCGGCAGTCCTTTAGTACCTCACGGAATCAGTCAAATTCAATTGGCTGATCTTGAGACATATATATATATATATATATAGATATATATATATATATATATATATATATATATACCATATATTATATATATATTTGATATATATATATATACATACACACACACACACACATATATATATATATATATATGTAGTGTGAATATATATATATAGAATCATGTCAATCAATATGCTGATTAACGATTTTATTAAAAAAATAAGGGTATTAAATGTCCAAGTTTGAACGGAATAAGCGCCATCAGAAAATAAGACACCAGATGCAAAAAGTCACTCGCAGGAGATGGAAAGAAAACAGCTAATGCCAAAATCAAAATCATATCATAAAGGATGGCTGCGAGTTTCAACTGTAATTATGTCTGGTGAATCCTGCCATTCATTCCCAACACATTTTTCTGCTGCATTCAGAATGAGTGAGAAACCCGGGAGTGACGAGAGTTCAGAATATATCATTTCATTCATGGAATTTCTCAAATTTTGTTACATCGTATTCACAAATATCACTCTAACAAAAGGGCATGGGGAACATAATTCAAGATTTATCAAGATAAAAGAATTAGCCAGAGCGTTACAGTTTATATAAGTATTTTTAACTACGTTTATTTCATCCATTGTCATGATTAACACGAAACCTGATTCAGCTCTTATTATTATTATTATTATTAGAACTATAAAAAACCATAATGAGCAACATTAAGGCTGCCATGAGCAACCCCCCCCCCCCCACAACTAAAAACTAAAATAATAATAACAATATTGATAAAGGTTTTAATGCAATTTCTCAAATGGCTTTTAATACGGTTTCTCAAAATGCGTATATTTTAGTATACATACAGTATATATATAGTATATATATATATATATATATATATATATATATATATATATATATATATGTATATACATACATACATATATATATATATATATATATCTATATATATATCTTTTTTTCAAGGAGAGCCTCCCTGAAGAGTGTTTTGATTGTATACGGATGCTGCATTAGCTGCAGTGATCACAGAGAACCTGTTTTATGTTCCTGATGAGTTTCTTGTCTTCTGGAGAAGAAAAACAACATTATTAAAGAACATTTAAGCAATCACATTACTTATATAAGTACATACATACATATATATATATATATATATATATATATATATATATCTATATATATATATAATATATATATATATATATATATTTTTTTTTTTTTTTTTTTTTTTTTTTTTTTTTTTGTGTCCTCCGTGTCAAATCGTCTAAATCTTGGCCTCCTCAGTGGAAATTTATAATGGACTGACAACCGGAAAGCTATTCAAAAGGTGGGTATGGATGGTTCCTGGTGCTTACAGTCGACCTTTAATATCCGTTGCGCTGATTGAACGGCATTTTGTATGTGCTGACCAACGCTGTGGACGGGGAAGGGCGGTAGATTTTGCTTTATGGTCAAATGCCTCTCTAGTGTCTCATTGGGAGGAGTGTCTTACCACTGTTAATGCTTTGACTGGTTTTTGCAAGAATAAGATATTCAAATGAACCAGACAGGGAAGGGCGTTGCTGTTAAAGTGGAGGCCTTCGAGAAAACAGCCCATGGAGGCCAGATGCCGTTTCAGTGATCTCAGGTGAATTCGGACTGGGTCTGGCGTGAAAGAGAGCCATTATGACCATCTTTTAGGGCTTGTAGCTGACATCCCTCGGAGGATGACAATGAGAGTGATTCCGAGTTATCTGGCGTCACAACTACCAGGGTCACCGACGATGACAATGAGAAACGGTTGGAGCAATAGGTAGTGGTCACCCCGAAGTAAGCAGGTAATCATCCGCCTTCATTAATGCCACGCCTCCCTGAAGAACTCCATGTACTGCATTACAGGAAAAGCCTGTTTCGTAACTTTCTTATCAGAATGTTTGAAACTGTAAGCAGGCTTATTTCTGAATTCAGTAATATGCTCAGTAATAAGTTTTGCCAGTAAGCTTATAATATACATGTTATGGCAACAGGTCTTAGCAATCCTAAAACTGACATATTTTCTTACAAAAATGTCCTTACAGGAATAATTCGCTCCTAAAATATGTTAATCTTGCTTCTTTTTAATTTGAAATAACATTATCGTCGGTTTTTAACATTTTGTACAGCTTCCCGTATCACGTTGAGTAGGAATATTTTACAATTCCTCTGAGGTTTATTAAGAAGGATTTTTTCCCACATGAGGCCCTTTTCGAACAAGTCCTGTGATTCTTCCCAATTAGTGAAATCTGACTTAGCTTATGTAATGCTTCCTTATAAAATGAAACTTTACGTATATTTTACCTGAACCATAGCTACGTCTTTTCAACTGAAATATTTAACTATACAGGGGATTAAATAGAACACATTTAAGATGGTGGCTTTGACTTAGGATATAATAAATTACATGAGTGTGACCTTTATGAATTTCTAGGTCAATAATACGATTTGTACTTTATACTTATGACAATTTCATCTTATTTTGATTTTCCGTAATTCTATTCTTTAAGAGAAAAAAATATCTCGCAGGTGCGGTCGCGAGAGAGAGAGAGAGAGAGAGAGAGAGAGAGAGAGAGAGAGAGAGAGACTTTACAACTCGACAATGTCACTTTTAGAACATTTTGTACCTGGGTGAATATTAAAAGCTGGTGCGTGTGCGTGTCCACATGAGTGTTGAGAGAAATGCAATGTACTCACGGAGTAAAAATCTGGGAGGGAGAGAGAGAGAGACTAAATGTTCTAAAAACGCTGTGCTGACAGTTTCCTCTGATGTAAGGCCTTGTAACACCTTGACAAAAACACGGTTGACGTTTTCATTCCTATGTCCGTCACTTTTTACCTGCCGTGATACTGGAGAAATTATTAAAATATTTTTACTCGTTTCCTCTCTCGACTTTAATTAAAACTTTGGCCTAGGTAAACGAATGAAATTAACTAATGCTTTTCCTAAATTCACTTACCTTTTTATATACCTTTGCCGCACACCACTTCTCTCTCTCTCTCTCTCTCTCTCTCTCTCTCTCTCTCTCATCTCTCTCTCTCTCTCTCTCTCTCTCTCTCTCCTTATGAAATAACTGAAGCCAAACACATTTCCAGCAAAGACGGGGTTTTCCCCTTCGCCCAAAAGCAAACCCCATCTCAACTCGAATGTCAGCTCGCATCTATATACTATTTGACTTACAACAGATACAAGACTTAAGAGCTTTATAATGGTAATTTTGTATTTATATATATATATATATAATATATATATATATATAAGATATATATATATATATATATATATAATATATATATCTGTGTGTGTGTATGTATGTATGTATGTAATGTATGTATGTATGTATTAATTTGTGTCTGTCTATGTTGTTTGAGGTTGATGATTGATATCATAAGAAAAGCGTAGACGTTAATCCCCAGTATATGACACACGCGTGACAACATCTTGTATTCCATATTAAGCAACTCAAACAAAACCACAAAGGAATTAAAACTAAAGATGGAGTAAAAAAATTTATCCTGCCAGGCTGGGGAAGCGAACCTAGATAGGGCCAAAGAACCTCAAGGATGAGGCCTAAAAGCCCCCAAGGCTCGCCAGTCTCTTGAAGGCAGCCTTGAGGGAAGGATCCGACCCAAAGGCTGCTTCCTCGGAGGAAGCCAGGTTTCCTGCAAGGCTGGGGAAGCGGCCCTGATGATGGGTCAAGAACTTCAAGGATGAGGCCCAAAAGCCACAGGACCCTTTAATATTTTGAGGTCATTATTGAAGGGAGTGTCCGATCCAAGAGGCTGCTTCCTTGGAGGAAGGCAGGTATCCTGCCAGGCTGGAGAAGCAGGACCGGAGAGGGCCCAAGAACTTCAAACATGAAGCCCAAAATCCCCTATAGTCCAGTGGCAGAATGGAATTTTTGGTGAAACCTTGTTTCAACAGATAACAATATTTTTTTTCTTGTTATCTAGACCTTATCAGAAACAACTGGGTGCAGGAGGAGCACCCTTGGGGAATATCTTTTATTGCCATAATTAAAATGGCCGCCATTGCATATCAGGGAATAGTTTTCAGCCATATCTTACTTTCTGTTTAACATAGAAGTTTGATTTTTGACAAAAATCGTGTTTTGTTTAAAGAAGTGTAAAAAGTGTACTATCAGAAGTTATAATGTTCTGTTTGTTTATATTCTGGGCTTTTCTCGGGAAAAAAATCATTAGCCCTTTGGTTGCTAGACTAATCTCGACCCTCAACGACACGACAGTATCGAAGTCGCGAAGGTCGACATACTTCCACCACAGTAAAAAAAAAAGTTTACCCTGCAAATTGAGAATTAATTTTCTTTCCTTTATATCATGTGGAAATCACAAGACAATATCTCATACCCTATGGTGGTGGAACAACTAAACGTGAATGGCAACAAAAACATATGGATTCTCAGCTGGTGTACTGCCTAAGCATCATGTGTCATTATTATTCAACGTTTACATACTCTTTAGAATAATGTATTGCTGGTGATGCGATGTATAACTTGTGCAATTTTTCCAGGTACCGCTTGTATTATGTACATTCTATGTCAAAGTTGCTTGGTTCAGTGCAGGAGGAGTTCTTAAAAGACAATCATATTAACATCATCAACCTGTTGTGTGGAACGGAATTTGGTCAGATCAACACATAGGGTTCTAAGGGTATAATGGATATGACTCTCAAACCATCTGCACTGAAACGATGGGCATATGGCCTCCATATAATATGTGCACAACTAAAGAGAGGTGTTATGTCTTTATCTGATATAGATATGCAGCAAACAGTTACAACAGACAAGGAGGGCTGCATGCCTTGTCGTTGGCCGGAAATAAAGTCACAGGAAAACAAGTCACAAAACTGGCTAGTAAAGAAAGTCACAGGAGAAAAAAAGTCACATTAATTTATCGTGGCCGGTAATAAAGTCACAGGGAAAATTTCGGAATATTTGTTGTGGGCCATTTTCTTTATGACAGTTACAGTCTTTTGTTTATGTTTTTACGGTAATCCCAACGAGCTTGTACTAAATACACCGCAAAGGTGTACTGTATTTTTTAAAAAATCCCCAATGGGCTTGTGCTAAACATGCCTCAAAGGTGGATACATGGATACATACCCGGTTAAAACCCTCGGGGGTCACTATCTAGGAAAGATTAATGTGGCTTTTTTTTCCTGTGATTTTTCTTTTTTTACTTGGCGCCATGTCAACATTGTCACTGAAAGGATACCACCTGCATCTCTTAATGTTGATAACTGTCCAATTGGGAGAAGAGTTGATGAGGAGTTATGAAGAAGGTTGGCCTCAAAGTCACTCACAAAGCGAGCGGTAACCATGTCTGTAACTAGGAAGAAGGTCAGTGTTGATGTTAAAGTATACATCACTGATCTACTCCAAGGTATTATGTTTACAGAAAGTTCGAGACATTGATATGGAGGATGCTCTGGGACATGAACTTTCCAGTTATCCAGCATCAATGTTTGATGAATCTGACAAAATGTGTCTCACAAAATCTAAATCTACATTGAAGACAAAACTTCAAGTTCAGCTCACAAATCGCGAATCTGTTCCTCCAAATGCAATAGTTCTAGATGGATGTGCTGTTCTGCCGATTGTCCACTGGCCTTCCCAAGGACTTATTCATGAGTATATAAAAATTATTGTAGAGTATATTATGTAGTCACCTTCAGAATGTCGATACATATTCAATCTTTGATAAATACTATGCTAACAGCATGAAGGAAACTACTCAGACATCAAGAGCTAGAAATAAAGCCAGCCGCCTACATAAGCTGACCATGGTAACAACACTCCCATCTCAAAAGGTTTGTCTCACAGTT
>NC_087201.1:116120669-116123169 GCF_015104395.2 Macrobrachium nipponense
AACTGTGAGACAAACCTTTTGAGATGGGAGTGTTGTTACCATGGTCAGCTTATGTTGGCGGCTGGCTTTATTTCTAGCTCGTGATGTCTGTAGTAGTTTCCTTCATGCTGTTAGCATAGTATTATCAAAGATTGAATATGTAATCGACTTCTGAAGGTGGACTACATAATATACTCTGGCAATAATTTTTATATAGTCATGATTAAGTTCCTTGGGAAGGCCAGTGGACAATCAGGCAGAACAGCACATCCATCTGAACTATTGCATTTGGAGGAACAGATTCGCGATTTGTGAGCTTAACTTGAGTTTTGTCTTCAATGTAGATTTAGATTTTGTGAGACACATTTTGCCAGATTCATCAAACATTGATGCTGGATAACTGGAAAGTTCATGTCCCAGAGCATCCTCCATATCAATGTCTCGAACTTTCTGAAAATAAAAAAACATAATACCTTGGAGTAGATTCAGTGATCTGTCATATACTTTAACATCAAACACTGATCTTCTTCCTAAATACAGACATGTTACCGGTCGCTTTGTGAGTGACTTTGAGGCCAACCTTCTTTTAACATAACTCCTCATCAACTCTTCTCCCAATTGGACAGTTATCAACATTAAGAGATGCAGGTGGTATCCTTTCAGTGACAATGTTGACATGGCGCCAAGTAAAAAAAGAAAAATCACAGGAAAAAAAAGCCACATTAATCTTTCCTAGATAGTGACCCCCGAGGGTTTTTAACCGGGTATGTATCCATGTATCCACCTTTGAGGCATGGTTTAGCACAAAAAACCCATTGGGGATTTTTTAAAAAATACAGTACACCTTTGCGGTGTATTTAGTACAAGCTCGTTGGGATTACCGTAAAAACATAAACAAAAGACTGTAACTGTCATAAAGAAAATGGCCCACAACAAATATTCCGAAATTTTCCCTGTGACTTTATTACCGGCCACCATGAATTAATGTGACTTTTTTTCTCCTGTGACTTTCTTTACTAGCCAGTTTTGTGACTTGTTTTCCTGTGACTTTATTTCCGGCCAACGACAAGGCATGCAGCCCTCCTTGTCTGTTGTAACTGTTTGCTGCATATCTATATCAGATAACGACATAACACCTCTCTTTAGTTGTGCATATTATATGGAGGCCATATGCCCATCGTTTCAGTGCAGATGGTTTGAGAGTCATACCCATTATACCCCCAGAACCCTATGTATTGATCTGACCAAATTCCGTTCCACACAACAGGTTGATGATGTGGTTAATATGATTGTCTTTTAAGAACTCCTCCTGCACTGAACCAAGCAACTTTGACATAGAAATGTACATTAATACAAGCGGTACCTGGAAAAATAGCACAAGTTATACATCGCATCACCAGAGTATGTAAACGTTGAATAATAATGACACATGATGCTTAGGCAGTACACCAGCTGAGAATCCATATGTTTTTGTTGCCATTCACGTTTATTGTTCCACACCATAGGGTATGAGATATTGTCTTGTGATTTCCACATGATGTAAAGGAAAGAAAATTAATTCACAATTTGCAGGTAAACTTTTTTTTTTTTTTTTTTACAGTGGTGGAAGTATGTCGACCTTCGCGACTCGATACTGTCGTTGAGGGTTCGAGATTAGGCTAGCAACCAAAGGGCTAATGATTTTTTTCCCGAGCAAAAAGCCCAGAATAAATAACAAACAAAACATTACAACTTCTGATAGTACACTTTTTACACTTCTTTAAACAAAACATGATTTTTGTCAAAAATCAAACTTCTATGTTAAACAGAAAGTAAGATATGGCTGAAAACTATTCCCTGATATGCAATGGCGGCCATTTTAATTAT
Organism: Macrobrachium nipponense; assembly: GCF_015104395.2. NCBI lineage: Eukaryota > Metazoa > Arthropoda > Malacostraca > Decapoda > Palaemonidae > Macrobrachium > Macrobrachium nipponense. Next base: position 116,122,515 of record NC_087201.1, read on the forward strand.
GGCAATAAAAAAATATCCCCAAGTGTGCTCCTCCTGCACCCAGTTGTTTCTGATAAGGTGTAGAAAACAAGAGAAAAAAATATTGTTATCTGTTGAAACAAGGTTTCTTTCACCAAAAATTCCATTCTGCCACTGGACTATAGGGGATTTTGGGCTTCATGTTTGAAGTTCTTGGGCCCTCTCCGGTCCTGCTTCTCCAGCCTGGCAGGATACCTGCCTTCCTCCAAGGAAGCAGCCTCTGGATCGGACACTTCCCTTCAAGAATGACCTCAAAATATTAAAGGGTCCTGTGGCTTTTGGGCCTCATCCTTGAAGTTCTTGACCCATCATCAGGGCCGCTTCCCCAGCCTTACAGGAAACCTTGGGTTGGGGCTTTTAGGCCTCATCCTTGAGGTTCTTTGGCCCTGTCTGGCAGGATACCTCTTAACTTTCGAGTTCTTCGCGCTTTTTAATTCTTCCTTGCTCTGCGTTGAGTCATCAGAATATAGATACAATTTAAATTTTTTTACTCCGTCTGTAGTTTTAATTCCTTTATGGTTTTGTTTGAGTTGCTTAATATGGAATACAAGATGTTGTCACGCGTGTGTTATATACTGGGGATTAACGTCTACGCTTTTCTTATGATATCGATCATCAACCTCAAACAACATAGACA
>NC_087201.1:116128169-116135669 GCF_015104395.2 Macrobrachium nipponense
TTGAAATCCAAAAAGAACAATTCAAAATAATAGATTATGTCAAAAATCCTGACCATCTAACTACCCTCGAGTCGTATACATTAAGAAACTTGTTTCTTCACGCAATAGCAATACCTTCTCAGCAACTCTATACCTGGCATAGTTGACGTCGTCATCGTCAACTGATTTTTAGTCATTCCATCTTCTCTACTACATTCTGGACGGTTGGTGTTTGGGTTGTTCTCTCTCTCTTTACCTTTGTTGTTTTTTTGTTTTTCTTTGATCTTTTAAACCTTTTTTATTTTTAAGACTATTTTTAATATTTTGGAGTTCCTTTGTTTTTATCACTAAATGTTATTTATTGTTTGCTCTTTGCTCTTTTACAGACTGATGCTGCACAGGAAGTTTCATGTGCGAAACGTTTCGTTGATAATAAACTTGATTCCTTTTAATGTTTGTATCATGGACACCTTTTGAAGCTCATAAATATTTATTTTACTGAGCCGCTATATATATATATATATATATATATATATATATATATATATATATATATATATATATATATATATATATATATATATGGATATGGTGAATTTAATGAGAATGAAGGAGAATAATATCTAAGAAGAAAATTGAATGAGAAATGGCAAAGCTAAAGGCAGTAGCACAGGAGTTATATGTAGTGACAGGTAATATGTGGTTATAGTTTTCAGAAGGCTTGGAAGCCGGAATATGAGAGGTGCCATGATGGGATGCAGAACTTAGCTTAGAGGAGAGTAATCTGAGGCTTTTTGAGGTTCATTTGCAAGACGGAGGAAATGCGCAAAATCCTTTGACAAAAAAATTACATTGAAGAAAAATTTATGTACTGAAATGCGAGTTTTAATGATACTTGTGATTTATTTTTTTTTTTTACGGCCGAATTTCGTGTTAGATATGTTAACATTACCTTCGATGAAGTAATATAAACATGCTCTAGAATGGTTGTTTTTGCTTTTTCCTTAGGCCAGCTATTGGTTTATTGTAGGAAATGTCTTTGGACATTGTTAGGAGATCAAAACAGGGGCGATCATGTCCTTTGTTCCTTTGTGACGGCAGGGCATGCAAGGAGAAGGCGGTTGGCACACGTGTGCTCCTTTTCCTTGTCATTAACCTTTTGCGTAAAGTTGAGAGAGAGAGAGAGAGAAAGAGAGAGAGAGATAGAGAGAGAGAGAGAGAGAGAGAAGAGAGAGAAGAGAGAGAGATATCCGAAGACGAATAAGATATGAATGAAAGAGGTAGGCGGTCGGCGTTGATGGGGGTAGGTAGGGCTCTCATAGAAACGACCTCGTGAAGGTGTATGGTGTCTTAGGGGCTCATAGGACGTCTTTGAAGGTCTTTGTGTGGAGTTCTGTAAAAAAGGAGTTTCGTGGGCCTAATCTCATCCTTTCGTAGTATTGATCTGCCGTCCCAGAGAGAGAGAGAGAGAGAGAGAGAGAGAGAGAGAGAGAGAGAGAGAAGAGAGCATTTTCCTTAGAATTATGCAATGGTTCGTTGCCCATATGCTCCTTAATGCTGATGGCATTTAAAAGGAAATTACTAATAAATACTAACTGATGGTTATATTAATCATTAACAGCACCGCATTATTTCACTATAAAATTTCTTCTTAACCTGAACGGTTAAAGTCGAAATTTATAGATCCATTATTGAAAGGTGTCCTTTCTTCAAGATTTATAATGCCTTGTGTGTCACTACATAAATAATACATGGGTGACACCTATGGAAAGTTTTCTCGGAGACTTTCCCTTTAAATTATTCGTGTGATTGCAATTACTGATTTTGTTATTGTATGCCGTCCAATCATATTTATTGCTGTGACTTGAAGTTTTTACTGTTCATAAACTCTACTCTCTGATTTTATCTTGTCTTTTCAGTTTCTAGTATATCTGTCACAAATGATGATATTGCCAGGAAGTTCTTGCAATTTCTTTCTTGTTCCGAATCGTGATTGGCTTTTGTTTGTTATAACACAAGTACAGGTCGTATAATGCAACTACGAACCATTGTAGGGCTTATTACAGTTGACAGAGTTTGCATAATACATATTTTAATGGCTCCTCTCTCTCTTCTCTCTCTCTCTGCTCTCTCTCTCGTCTCTCTCTCTCTCTCTCTCTCTCTCCATCTCTCTCTCATCTCTCTCTCTCTCTCTCAGCAACTAGTTTCTGTCTTCTTTGACCTTTATTCAAAACACTTTTTGTATTAGCATGAAATTGCCGTATACATTTTAACTGGAACAACAACTAAATTGCTTTTATAATTTCGTCTACAATCGTACAATTTGTTTTCAAACATTACTGCACATTAATTAACAAACAAATACAGTCTTAAGCAGTTTCTAGACGAAAATCATAAAATAAGCTGTTTCTTAAAATTTCTGAAAGGAAAACATAAGACTAGTAATTGTTACTCGAGATCGAATATTTATTCCGATTATTTCACACATAATGGGGTATGTCTTAACAGATAATGCTTCATGTCGGAAAGAACTGCTTGTGGGTCGTATTTCTGCTACGTCAAACAGATTTTCTAAATTACTTTTATTATAAATCAGTATTTTCCCAAATTTGTTTTATGGTTTGAATAGCATTTATAGAAAGCGTTTTATATTTCAAATACGTCTTTCTTACTATGTTTTGTTTTTAAAAAAAGGTATGGCTCTAATTTGGAGTGTCTCTTTCTTGATCATGGTTTGTTTGATAAGCAATTGTTATATACATATGCAGAGCGTTTAGAACTATATTTAGTGCACGCTGTATCACGCTTGTAGCAGTTCATGTCGAACGCTCAGTATACAGATTTTTTATTTTTTTGTCCCTTGAATTATTTTTTGTTTACACAAAGCACTCATTGCATCTAAGGCCAATTCTCTGAAGATAAGGAACTACTATCTTTTCTGCACTTTCCTTCCTTCCTTCCTTTCCCTTTTTCCTTCTTTCCTTATAATTATGCTTTTCATCTGCATTGTTTCTAAAATTTTCCTTAGGGGAGGGGGATAGTCCCGTCAGTGCACCTCACTTGGTGTACTGTAGGCATTACCTAAGGCTCTTTGCAGCACGTTTTTCGGCCATAGCGGCGACTTTCGTTCACGTTCTCTTTCTTCCATCTGACTTTCCACCCACTCTAACAACTGTTTTCAGAGTGCAGCTGCGAGGTTCTCCTCCTCCAGTTACACCTTTAAAACCTTCTTACTGTCAATTTCCATTTCAGCGCTGATGACCTCTTTGGCCCCAAATTTTGTATTCTCTTCTGTAATTGATTGAGTATTAGCAATAACCTCTTCTTATTGCATGGTTATTGTTTTTGTATTACTAATTCTAGGAATCGCTCGCACAATTTCATGCGTTGGCTGATGAGTGGCCTTGTCGCCAGTCAGCTCTCAGTGCTCTGGTTTTTGTTTTCAAACCAGTGTATAGTCCTCGTTTTCAGGTAGGCGATTAGCTCTTTCCTGGAGGGGAAAGAAAAAGAAAAAATAATTTTTTTCACCTTATAGAATTTATATGCATGTGTATAGATTGTATGATAATCATTCGAGACCAATGCTAGTTTGATTTTTTAAAGAAATGATCAAATCAGGAAATATATTCTCTTGATTGATCTGGCGTGATCATACGCTTGTCAGTAATATGGAGAAAGTGTTCCTTTATGATATCGTAATTCTATCAAGAACTCTAAAAATTAAAAAATCGTGGTTCTCTTCAGAGGATATGACTGTATGCATAATTGCCATTGTTGTTTAATTTGCGTTGTTGCTGCATTTTATTATTGTAATTATATATTTTGCTGCCCTTATGTCGTGTCTTGTGAGTGTTCGTCTGTCATTTTTCTCATTTTGGCATTCTGTTGTGTGGATGTTTGCTTGACAAGTAAACAAATGGGGGCTTCTTTCTTTTTTCCATTGTAAATGTGCACTTGCGAATTTTTACTACAAATGCAAGTAATGGGACAATAAAATACGAGCAATAAATTTGCTCTGTGCACCCAATCGACATAGTATATTTTTGTTTGAGGAATCCCATAAGCTTTCATAACTTTTATTTCACAACTTTTAGAACCACCAAATCTTTCTTTTGTAGTTTTCCTTTGATGTCTCTTTCCTGAGGGTCTCCCACCAACTTCTTTTCCCCCCAAAAACCGGCCCTTTCCCATCCTCCTCCTCCTCCTCGGCACAGAATATTGAAGTGATTGTTTTAGTAAAAGCTCGCTGGTTTTGTAACTACATACCTGTCTGTAATGCATAGTTGGAGTATCTTCTTTGATACTGTTGGTGTTTCAGTTGGAGAGAAGACATTTTTTCATTGAAAGTTGTTGGAATTATGTTGCTATTGCTATTTTAGTTTTATATTCCTGAACAGGCCACTGCCAGTAATGGTTATCCATAATTTACTGTGATTTAAGTCGTCAGACACACCACTGCTTTAATGGTTAATGAGACTTTGGGAAGAATTGGGTGTTGTATATTAATAGTACTGTCATTGATGGTTATTAGTACACTTGAAAGAGTGCTGTAATGACTGTCGCTCATAGAATAGTGGCAGTGATGGATTCGATATTTCAATACTAATTTCTTTTATTGATATTGTTGGATAGCACACTGTCAGTGATAATTATTGATACTTTTGGGAGGAGCACTATAGTTTTTTCGTTCTAAGACTACTGTCATCCAGTGTGACAGGGCATTACCAGCAGTTTGAACAAGTGTGTTGAATAGATAGGAAAAGGGTACTTCTGTTTAAACTTGATTTTAATTGCTTGGTTTCCGACTTCTTGAAGAGGTCAAGATATGTGCAGTTTTACAGTACTACGCTTAATAGCTACTTATTTCTTTTGGTGACTGGCAGCAACCCTGATACTGTTGAAGATTGCCGAAATCATCGGCAGGAAGATGAAGAATGAAGGTAGTGTTCATTTGTATGCATACGGTGCTGGAAGAAGTATCTGGTCCTATTTGACATGCTACTAATAATAGAATAAGCTGGCTGAAAAATGTTCTGATATTGTGTGAAACTCCGAAGAATTTTGTGCATAAAGTACGAAATCATGTCAGCTTCACCTTTTTTCTGGGAATAGCCGTATGGCACCGCTGATTGTCTGAAATGTTAAACAAAAGGAATGTAGTACAGTGCTGACAACTGCTACAGAAGAAGGGGCGTTAAAACGCATTTTGTGAACTATAAGCTTTCAATATTTTCTTACTTTATCTCGTTTCAAGTTTCCTAACCTGTTCCATTCGTGATCGCTGACGTCAGTCATGAACGCTAGTCGTTTTTGATTTATATAGGCAATGGAGTGTAGTAGTTGTTCATGAATGTTAGCATATCAGGCGCTCAAAGTAACTTGAGGCTTTTGTGCTGTTGCATAAAAAATTTCTATGTCAAGTATATTCAGTCTTATTTCAGATGCTCTCATGACACAGCGCCCATCTTATGAAAAAATAGTCAAGACCTACCTTAACCTACCTTAATCATTTTATTTTAAATCTACGGTATCTTGTAGAAATTAAAAAGAAAAATGTTCTTTGTTTGCCAACCCTCTGCCCTCTTTGTAACAACGCATGGTTAAATTTTCTGCCGTGAAGTGGAAAAGACTACACGTAGCTTCATGCTCTGCTCTTAAAGTTTGAAAAAGGAGATGATAATGTTGGCGTGGGTCATATGAATTGCAAATGTTCTTCCGCAAGGTGTGGCCACTCTCGGAAAACTTCAACATTTTTCTGTACATAATATTTAATAGCTGTGTGGATTTTAGTATTATTGCAGTTATTAACTATTTTGCTTCTTGTAAAGAATGAGTCATTGATATTTCTTCAATGGTATCACTTAACGGGATAGAATCGCATGAGATAGGGCTTGCTCAGTGTTATGATACAGAGCCATCGTTTGAGTTTGCCCCCATTATCTATTCTGAATTTTTGGATATATATGCCAAATACGATTTGATTGTTTTGGAGTTTTTTATAATTCACTCCTTGATTATAATAATGGTAAGGTTCGTTTTTATCATTTATGATTATTTATGTTTATTCCTTTAGAAGATTTTATTCTTTCTTAGTGGAGCGCATGCATAAAACGTAACTGGAGATAATAACGGAAATCAAGCTTAGCAGGGGTAATTTGCTTTCGTCCTTTAGAACTTCTGTTTGTCTCCATAGGTTGGCCAAGAGCCTTCAGCACCTTGCCCACACTTATAACAAAGGGCTGTCTTTATTTGAATTTATGTAAACATGAACATATCTATAGACTATAAATTGAAGAGCAAATCTCATTTATGTCGTTGTTACGTAATCAAAATGAGCTTTATATCGTAACAACACTTATAATAAAGCGAATAAAAGGACCCCACCCTTTCCATTCACACTTATAGTAAAGTGAATTTAGTATCCTTTTGCTAGTGATATCGTATAATAGGGTATTCCAGGTCTATAAATCCCATGTCACCACTGGATTGCATAATAACACATTTTCCCACGGGGCACCGAATTTTAAAAGACCAAATTATTGGATGAGATTAAAAAAATTTGTATCAGGTCGAGTGTCAGTATTGCTTAATTAATCAAGCTCGATCATTTTAAACGTATTAAAAAATGTGTCCATAAATGACCCGTTATAATTTTGATTTGTGATCAAGATAGTTTCTATTATTTGTGATGTATAAAAGTCCTAACACCAATTCACTTGCAGATTCTTTTGAATGTCTGAATCCCGTTCTGTGTCAGTTTGCGGATAAACGCAGAGGAAGAAATGAAATAAAATGTTAACGCGATGGAAAAAATCTTCCTTCAATTCTCAACCTTGTGAAGGCCCTTGAGCATGCTCCTCCGGTCATCGGCCCCCCTCTCTCCATTTGTTGTTTTCCTTGGTAATAGTATTATCAATGGCCGTCAGTAGGAACTTAAGGGAACAACTTTCACGACAGTATCCGCTCCGCTTGCGTGTTCCAGCGTTTAGGGCCTTACCTATTTCAGTTTCACGCACACAGGCACCGCATCTATATATATAGTATATATATATATATATATATATATATAATATATATATATATATATATATATATACGTTTATATATAAATAGTACATACATGCCCATACATACTTGAAATGGGTAATGATTACACAAAAGTAATAATCGGATCTTAGTTTTTTGCGTTTTCACTTGATGACAAACATATATATATATATATATATATATATATATATATATATATATATATTTATATATATTTATATTTATATTATATATATATATATATATATTATATATATATATATATATATATATATATATATATATATATATATATATATATATTAGTGCAGTGCGTATCGCACTAGACTTATGTATAATCTTACTTTTGTATCCAGTTTCAGCCTATTTTGACTTACAGTCTTATTCATGGCTGCCCTTTGCTGAGTATTGATCCTAAATATCTAAAAGATTCAGTCTCACTAATCCTTCATCATTTCTACCTACTTTGTCCCT
>NC_087201.1:116138169-116153197 GCF_015104395.2 Macrobrachium nipponense
CCGTTCATTTTCTCTCCCTGTTCATTTTACTTTCCACAGTCTCCAGTTTTCTTCCTGGGAGGGAACCAATTGAAACCTTTTGACTTTCAGTTTTCCCTATATACGCTGCATGACCTCATAGGTCTCAATGCTTCGAAAACCTGGGATATCGTTGACTTTTCCGAAATATTTTCTGTAAAGAGATAGAATGAAACGGGTTGGCATTTACTTCAACGATTGATTTTTGGATGATAGCATTATTACCTATGAATCAACGAGCGATTCCATTTGGATGACGATTTGTATAATAATTTGTATTATTTTTAGAAGACAGCTCTCCAACAAACCGGACAAAACGCAATAAATGCCTTTACTATAGCGACCTACTATTATTTTAATATAAAATCATTCGTGTGATTTTTAATTATTTCAAGAAAGGTTTGCTATTGAAAGTCGAATCTCCTCTTTTTCTCTCGCTCATGTAACAGCATACTTTCGGACAAACCTTGAGACTGTCAAATCTAGCGTGCTCCGTTTTGGTATATTGTTGTTAAATATAAAGAAAAGTATTATTTTCACTGTTCCAACTCAGAATGAAAACTAAACCCTGTATAGAGCTATTTTATTCAGTGCGTGAAGAGAATACTGTCTGTTTGTTCTTATTTTGGCAATTATTTCTTTGAATTCATGAATGGCCTTTTTCCTCAGATCCATTGATGTTGACATTAGGAAGTAGTTATTGATGTCATTGATCGGCGAATCCGTTTAGTACTTGTATGGTACCTTAGTTTGAGGATTATAAATGTGTATAGGCTCCCTTTATCCAATTTGCGCGGCTCCCTTTATCCAATTTGCGCCTTTTGTACCATTACCAGTATTGTAAAATTCATCGCGTTCAACTTAATTCATGGGAGCCCACTTTTAACGTTATAGTTCGGTCAGTCTTTCAGTTACTGCAAAGTTTAGAGATTTATATTTGTTTTCCATGATTGCGGCCAGAAATAATAGGGTGAACTTTGTAAGGGAAATGCATCCTTTAATCTTGTTAGATCGAGGTTATCCTCATCAAGCATTGTAAAATTTCTTTTAAGTTTACCTATTTGGAAATATATATTACTATAAACTGCTCGTCCCTCAGTATCCAATGTGGGGATGTGACCGTCTGACACTCCTAGAATGGCCTTGTGAGGCGGGACGAGGTTTATAATAAACAAAAAATATACAGCTGAAGGCCAATATTACTGAAAGAAGGAATTTACGTAAAACTCTGGCCTGTAGTTTAAATGAATTATATTTACATTTAAATTACATGTAGAAGGTGGTTGATTGCAGGTCCACCGGATACATGTGGCTGGGAAATGACCCAGACCCCAGAGATATGAATTTGTGCAAAACGGGTTATTTAAGTACAAGCGTCGTTTCTAAGTGTTCACAATATTTCTCTGACAATCAGGGATGATATTTGTCTGAAAAGAGATTGCATTCTAGCATCAGTACCAAGGCGAGGGATACGTAGGAAAGCGTTTCACATTACTTGCTCTTAGCATTGCATATTAAAGCTCACTCAAGGGGACATAAAATGACTGGGAGCTAATGCAGAAAGGAATTCTACGTTGCTTGATTAACTAGGGTGAGGTTTGATATCATTACTAGCATCACAAAGGGAATTGATCACAGTATTGAACCAAAATTGGGGAGTGAGAAGCTGAACCAAGGAAGGGGGTAAGTCGCCTTGGAAGAATGAAACGACAGACGAAGTAAAAACGATTCACTGACTGCTCTAGAAATTACTCTTACAGTACCTGGAAATCCTTGGTATTGTTGTCTTCTCATCTGCAGATATTTCTGTGTACTAAATTCCAGGCCTCTTCTGGAATTTATTGAGAAAGTTCTGAGGGGGAGCTGTGTGGCCTCATCCTTTTAAAATGTGCTCCTCCCCTATTGAGGAATACCCTGGGGAGATTAATTATAAGCATCCAATGGGAGTAGAGATGATTTATGGAGAACGGAGTTTCAGTTCAGAGGGGCAACTCGAAAATATGCGAAATTGTTTATAAAAGAGGTATACTTTTTCCCTTTGTTCTGGCTTAAAATCCTGATCAATATATATATATATATATATAATATATATATATATATATATATATATATATATTATTTGCATGTATATGTACCTAATTTAATTTCCCCGAAAGATGCAAAGAATAAATCTTGTGTCGTAGACCTCTCTCTCTCTCTCTCTCTCTCTCTCTCTCTCTCTCTCTCTCTCTCTCATCTCTCTCTCCCCCCCTCTCTCCCTCTCTCCCTCTCTCTCTCTGATCTGGTTAGTATAGTTGAGGTATCACTAAAATGTAAACCTATATCCGCATAAGCACCTACTCGTGCGCAAAATCTCTCGCAGGTGGAATGTAGCGAAAAAAGATAAAAACAAAAAGTGAGGAAAGGATTTTCATCATATAATTTTCTCCAGAACTTTTCCCTGTTATCAGCTGTTCTCCTCAGCGTTCCTCGAAAATGTAATTTTCACAACCTTGTTTAATCGGTTCCAAACTATTTCTCTGCTTCCAATCTGGCCGATTTGTATTGCATTCTTTAATATCCGTGTTTTTCCCAGCTATTTTCTTTTAGCTACCAGTTCACATTATTTTGAACTAGATTATTCATATAATTCCCCACTCGTATTCTGCGGTTTGGACCCAGAATGGCTTCGACACCATTTGAAGACATTTGAAAATGCGTTAGAACCAGGATGCGGCAACTTGCTTGTAACTCGCCATCGTGCCACTACAAGCCTCTCCCAGGGGAAGAAATACTCCGGTTCTATCAGACCCACTGAAGAGATTGCTTGAATTCAGAGTCGTGCGTGTCAGTACCTCTCGAGTTGAAATCTAAATCCCGAACACTTATTTGCAGCTATTTTGAGTTTGCTATTCCTTTATTGTATAAAATCGTGTTATTATTTTAATTTTAACTTTGCCATTTTTTTACCTATTTGATTTCATGTTCTTAATTTATTTATCCTATTCCTTGGGTTTCAGTATATAGAATCCTTTGCTTACTTTCCAGTTTTATCTCGGCAAACTCAGACTAAATTCATTTCGGTTTCATGTTGAGATAATGTTCGCGAATGATATATTTCACTCGTCAACCATTGGATCAGCTCTTCCCGCAGTAAAAATTCCTTTTCACGATGGAAACTCGCGTAGATGCGTGTCTAGAAATATTATTTTGTGGTTTAAGATATTTCCTTCTTTTCATCTTGGAATTTGCTTCGCCTTAGGAATTGGTTGATCGTAGCTTCAGCGCCGATAGATCGTCGATTAGGTAAATACTTTTTAGCTCTCTGAAACTTGCGTTCCAAAGACTTATTGTACTACACTGTTAGCTAATGCATTCAGCGATTGTTTACTTTGGTTTTTGCTACCTCAGGATGCGCCTATTTCTGAGCGAACTTGAGGCTCACGTCTCACGTGTCTTCATATTTTTTTTTTCCTCTTTTCTTTTTTTTTTAAAGATAAAGACTATATTTCGGTGGTCTGACTAAAACCCTTATTGAGCAGTGACTGACAAAAATTACATTGGCAAAATATTACCACTGGGAGATATACCCTTAGGTGACGCCTAGGGTCATCGCTGAGCCGCCGTGGGTTCTGTTACTTGTCCTAATCCTCTTCATCGTTACCATTAGGAAGACATTGTCTATATGGGCAAAGTCCGAGGCTCCACTGGAAAAGTTGAATCCTATTATCTTTTTGCTTTATCAGTGAAGATTCCACGTTTCTTTTGCATCCGGCAGTTATACTTCTCTTCTAGTGAAGTTCGTAGGGTCAACAGCCCTCTTATACATGGCAACCTTGCTTCCGTTAATTATTGTATGTTCCTGCTACCTTCCTTGCTTCATGTGTTCGGTGACGTTTCTTCTCTCATCCAACTATCGTTTGTTAATATTTAAACCAAATCTCTGTTCAAGTTAGCCATTTCCATTCTTCCCCCATCCATATAAAGATTAATTGCTCTATCCTCATGACTTACCATGCACCCTCACAACCTTAGTTGCCGTCAAACTTTCATTAGTGTAGGCAGTTCTTTTTCAGTATCCTTAGTCGGTCAACACGGATCGTCTGCAATCACCGCCCATTCCTCCACGTCCTTTCCCCCCCCCCCAGTCTCCGTTTGAAATCGCAGCAAATGCTAAGTTTAATGGCAAAAAGCGATATTTTCGAGGTCGTTTAGTGTCATAATATATTTTCCTTTATCTTCTTTGCACACACACACACACACACACACACACACACAATATATATATGTATAGCTGAATCACGAAAGTTTGGAACGTGAGAAATGCATAAATAAAGGTATAAGCTACTCACTCTGCTAAGTAAAAGACGTTGAGTCGAAAATACTTGCAGTTACTCCAGTGTTTCACTTTCTTCGTGGCTTATACCTATATATATATATACACATATATATATACATATATACATATATACACTGTATAACTGAATCACGAAGTTAGGAACGTGATAAATCATCCATAAAGGTAAAGGTCTATGCCACGAAGGAAAATAAACGAAGGAGGATCTGCAAGATCTTTCGACGTTAAAACGTCCTTTACTGAGCAGAGACTGACATACATACGAGAAAAGACAATACAAGAAGATTCGTATAACTGACATATATATACATATATACATGGTGTGTGTGTACACACACACACACACACGTGCACTTTCATCTGTCGTTTATATTTTATTTTATTTATATTAGGGGGTAGGTTCGGCATTCAGCGTTGCTGAGGTCTCTTAGGTAAGTTCATGGCACTCTTGCTTATTTCAAGTTATTAATGACATCGGCCTTGAAAGAATTGGTTAGTGTCTTTAGATGTCCCTGTTGCCGTCATAGTAATGATATGCGACAGTTCTTTGTTGTAGTTTGGTACTAAGTGATTTAGGAGTTTTAAGGTGAAGACTATCGAGTTATGCCATAATATATATACAAAGCTTTAAAGGCTGTCTGTGATTTACAATCCTCTCGCTGTAACAATGGCGGAAGGTCGCTTTTCGGTAAATTCATATTTTACCGTAGTTAATTTTATTTTTCCATTACTAATATACACTTTTACATCGTTGTGTGTGCAATTTTGGCCTGTGTCCTCAAAGGAAAAACATCACTTTTTTTGTGTGAACAAAACTCGTCCTTTTCATTCCCTTGGGAGGACATTAATGTCTATGAACATTGTCCGAAGGTTCTTTATAAAATGTGGCAGACGATGTAGTAAGTTGTTAGACCCAGAGGTGCGTTTTATTGTGCCATAGCACAAGAAAAGCGTTGTAAATAAACCATACCCAGCGATAATAAAACGAAACTGTTGACAAAAGGCTAGCGAGATGTTGTTGACTCGGACCTTATAACTGTACTTGTTCTTAACTCTTTTCTGATGTTTGCTTCCCGTGGATTATATACTCCTCTCTCTCTCTCTCTCTCTCTCTCTCTCTCTCTCTCTCTCTCTCTCACCAGCTAAGAAAATGTGCTGTAATATATGTTTTTGTGTTATTGAGAATAGAACATTATGTTGGATTGGAATGTTCAGTATGGCCCACTTTTCTCGTTTTTTGTGTCGCGGAATAGATATCTAGGAAATTTTGATTTACTTAAAGTTACTAAATATGTATATATTTTCATTTTCATCTAATAAATAATTTTAATGGACCACACTAATTAAGATACTGAATCATAGTTCTGACTGGTTCAGTCTAATGTTTTTCTATGTGATCCCGTGTAAATTGAAATGTAGATATTTGACTTGATTGAATTGCTCATATGGAGGGAGGGCAGTGATTTTACTCTGATGAAGCAATGCAAATTTCATCTTAGAAGTAAGACATCAGTCTCTTATTTCGTCGCACTCTCTGGCAACCTCAGGTTGCTTTCCAGGCGGTTTCTTCGGTTTTTGTGAGCGTCCCTCAAATAAAAGGCACCGATGTGTTTCTGCCAAATGGGCATCATCTTATCATCAAAGGTAGAAATGACGTATGTGATTCGATAGCTGACCCTTTCTTAAGTAAGTTCTAAGTTGTAGACTTAATGTGTGAGTGGTATTTTCTATTTGCCGTGAATGTAGCCGTAACTTATTTGGAAAAATAAAGGACACATTTTCGTGTCGCTCAAAGAAAATTCGTCCCTTATACTAAGTGTTATGTAAGATAGACGATATCATGTAGGGTAAATCAACGGATATTAAGTCGAAAGTCTGTGTATTGTTGTTGGTGGGAGAAGTGTATTAGCCAGTGTTACAAACCTCTGGGGTTCTAGTACAGGTTCTTAGGTACTTTATTTTGCTAGGATCGTAGACAGTATATGCAACCCATGTTTCAAGGAAGCAGGCACAAAAACACTCCAGAAAAACTTAACAGTATTTATTACAAAACAGAAATAATTTAAATCAGCCTTGCGGGTTCAAGTAAAATACACACAACAATACAGCTTAAAGCAAGAGGACTAAATACCAGGTCCTCAACGAGCCACAAGGCATCCTAAAGCTAATCATCTAGCCCTAACAGAAATTCAGAGGAGGAGAACAAATACTTCTAAATCAGTGAGGATCCAAATATAAGCCGGCCAAAAACTATCCTAAATAACAAAAAAAAAAGGAAGTGGAAGATATCAAAACAATTAAGGAAAAACCTTAAAATTTACCTACCTAGCCATATAACTAAAGATATGGAAATATTATCCACCAATAAGCAATAAACAATAATGGCAACAATAAGCTTATAATATAAAACAAGTAAAAAACTATGACAACGTATATATATATATAATATATGTACTGCACGTACACTGACAGTTTCTAATCCTTACGTCGGGGATGAACAACTGAAGACGGGTCGAACTAGGAGTCCATAGCAAGCACCCAAACTGCTACTAAAGGGATGGACACGATCGCCAGGACAAAAAGGGGTATAAGGCTCCTCGAAGGAAATAACAGCTATATGCCTTACCTGGCGATTGCCTCCCTACGTATCTCCTTACGAGCCAGCGCTCACACACTCCCCGAAGAAATGTAGAAGGACGAAGGCAGAAGTGGCAGGTGAATCCGTAATCAGTACCGGGATCCAGCGACGGTACCAATATCCCGTGGGCTCCTCGGACGGGAATAAGGGGTAATACGAGAAGTCGCAAATAGCATACGCTTCTGCGAAACCCGTAAAGCGGGACACTATGGTCGCAAGCGAACGAAGAGCCGTGATCTACAGCACCAGAGTCGCAGGTGACTAAGGCACCTACGAACGGTCGTGAGGAAAGATTCCAACAGCGCCGTTTCCAAAATAAACTGCCAAAAAGGTCGTCCTCCAATAATCCACAAAAGCTGCTCAAGGGGATGGTGTCTGACAAGGAGCGTTCCAAAGCCCGAACTTCCGCGGGCAGACCATCAACGTTCACAGTACAGCTACGAACCATCCACCGTAACTCAAAAACAAATCACAAAACAATCGTTAGAACGATAGTTCACAGAAATAAACAAGGGAGGAGGAGGCGCTCAATAACACAAACTCTTACATAAACTAACAAGCATTTGGCTGCTTAAGCAAAAGAAACTTGAAAGTAAACAAGGCTGATTTAAACTTGATAAATAAAAACAAAAAACTACGTTAATTTAATAGCCAGTCATTACACTAACCAATTATATTCTAATGAACGTAGAGGCCGATCTTTGCCAGAGAAGTAACTAACATGTGCGATTTCACTTGGCTCCAAATATCCGATATTTACCACAAAATCTGAAGCCTTGATGGATATTCTGCGACTTTAACAATTAATACGTACCATAATCGTGTGTGTTTGTGTTTGTATGTTTTTATTTTACTTGCGTTCTATGTAGATGTTTAGATTTACCAACATATAGTTTATACCATATGTAAATTTACAGGGTTATATATATATATATATATATATATATATATATATATATATATATATATATATATATATATATAGATATAGATATATAGTTGTGTGTTTGTTTGTGTGCATGTAGTAGCCACAATGTTATCTTATCTTCTCGACTTTTCATGTATTTATAAATATGTTTGTCGCTACCAGCCTTGAATCCGAGTACGGATTTAAAAAATCATTCTGCATCCATAGTAGGATTCCGCAGAGGACGCTCGAACGTGCACCATGCTGTGAAAAAGGCTATAAGTTAAGGAAAGTTCAGTTTTGTATATATATATATATATATATATATATATATATATATATATATATCTATATATATATATATATATATATATATATATATATATATATATATATATATATATATATATATATATATTATACATCGAATATATTATACAAAAGGTGAATTAGAACCATTCTGATCATAGCATTAAAGTGTTAGAGTGATTATTGTTTAATAAACTGGAATATATGCATTGAAGTGGCAGGTTTCTTTCACAAGATGTCCATTTACTTATGATGCCTTTATTTTTGTAATTTTTTTAATTGAGGCTGGAGTTTTGTATTTACGATATTTTCCTGTCAAAGCTTAAGCCTTAATATATATTTTTATTTTTTACAGGTAAGCTGCTTGTTCGTTCATCAGCAGAAATACTGAGGAACACTTCCCAGAAGGTAATGAGGTTGTAGTCCATATTGATTGTTTGATCTATTTGCTGTTTTATATATTGCACATGTCACAGGAATCCATTTGAATTGTAAGGTTCATCTTTGCCTCCTTTTTTTTTATTTTGGCTTTTGAAATTAAAATGGGTTGAACAATTGTCCCCTGAAAAATGCCTGTCGATCAGAATGATAGGGGTAACACGTTATGAGTTCTCCCTTCTCCGGAAGAGGAAAGGAAATTCTTCTTTCAAAAAAGGGAGATATTCTAATGCTCCCTGTGCTTCGTTGCCTGTGAATAACAATTGGGAAGTCTTACTTACGTTGCCCAATCAGGGACATGAAAAATGAGCACTGCCTTCAGAGAAACGCAACTGGAGAAACTGCTGTTTCGTCAAGTTTTCATATTCCACAGCTGCCTCAACTTTAACCTTTTCCAAGGTATTCTCCTTCGATAATGGAGAATACGCCCTTATTCCGAACTTAGAGTTCGTTCTCATTTCTTCTCGCGTTTTTCCCCTTTTTCCTCTTTTTCCTTTTTTTAAGATCTCGCATATTTATGTTGCCATCTGTATTTCAATGTTTTTGTTTTATATTACTGCCTAACATTCGATGCTCATCTTGTTTCTCTTTAATGTGTGTGTATGGACATTTTTCATCATATATATACATACAATAGATGTATATGTATGTATATACTTATTACATACATGCATACATAATAGAAAAGTTTGCACCATCCTCTCAGGATATGTCGAATGGAGGACATTGACATATAGCCGAACGAAGGCGGAAACTCGGTTCAGAATATTAATTGCAGGGAAGGAGAGGGTGGCTGCCTTACGAAGGAGTCGAAATAGGTCCAACTGGGTGTTTAGTAAAAATGAGAAATATTTATATGATTTAATCTCCATTTTTGCAAAGTGTCATCTGCAGAATCTGTCATTATTATTATATTGCAAAGATTATTTTATTACTTGTATTTTCCTTTTTTTATTATTACTGTGATTATACTATAGTATAGCATAGTTTTGCTACATTCAATTTTTGTACTTACCCTTCTGGGCCTGACTACTGTAACCACCTAAGGTCCCTAGCTGAAATTTAATTATATACAATCTTTTCTCTAATTGTTATATTTTTTTTTACTATTTTGATTATTATTACTGTTATTACCATTATTTTTTATTACCATCTTTTATATTACTTCAACAAGTGTGGATATTTCCGAGTGATTAATTTTTTTTTCTTTTATCATGTCATCTTATGTATATAGAGTTGTATGTTATTGTCTACTCTTTGTATTTTCCATGTATATGGCCTTGGGCTGAAAATGATATTTATTATTATTATTACTATTATTATTAAAACGAATAGTGGGCGAAAAGCCTTTTCATACTTGGTAGCAGCACTCTTTATAAGGCATTAAATCGGAAGGGGTATATTAAGCACCAGGTTCTACGATGGAAACTTAGCATAGTCCGCGATGTAGTCTCAAAATATAGATTGTTTTAGTGTTCACAAATATTAATGTGAAGATGAAACGAGTAGATGAATAGACGGGGGAAGATTTAACCTCTGTGGAATTACGTTTTTATTTATCAAATTTATTTTTAAATTGATAATTTATCTGTTTTTCTAAAGACGAGCCCCTTTATTTTCCATTATCTTTTTCGAGTGAACAGCACATTTTTTGAATAGCAATAATAGTAATATTAATGATAATAATAATGATAACTAATACGAGTAATGATTGATTGTCCCCGTTCTAAGATACCATCTGGATCAGCATTGATGCATTCACACAATCATACAGTATTTATTAAGCGAGAGAAGGAAAGGAGGATTACATATGAAGATTAGAATCAGCTGTATATTAATGAGTAAGACTAGACGGTATTTTAAAAGATGTCTGAGACATCGAAGGAAAAGTGCAGAAGAATGATTAAAGCCTTGAAGGACTCTTATATGTATTATAATTATACATAAACGCGACTACGTTTCCAAGCTCCTCATGCGACTCCATTTCGTGGCGTGATTTGGAAAAAACGAATAAAAATAGGTTAATGAACAAGTAGTGTACATAACAGAACCTTAGAATATACAACAATTGCGACACTAATGTAAGACAGTCTTTGTAAAGTCAAAATGAATAGATAAAGAAACAAAAGATTAATTCTTCTAGTAGGTCGAGCATATTTTTCATTATATTCAGTTATGTATTTCCACCTGAAGTGCTTAGGAGTGGTTTGCAGAAATTTTAATGACTAGATATTATTACTAAAGAGTTTCCGGTCTTATTTCCGAATGCTCATCCTAAAGCCTTTGGTTCACATTAATCACTTCTTCGATAATGTTTGAATGTCAGTCATCTTTAGCTCACATCAAGGTACTCCTAACATGGCTTTTGATGAGTCGGTCAAGTTTGATCTTTATTCTCTGGGATTTCGAGATCTCCCTCCTTTGTTATGTTCTACATAATCTTGAGTGAGTTTACAAGATTTTCTTGGCGTAACAATTATTTTTGGAGAAAAGTTGCAGTTTTTGCCATTCTGAGCGAATTTTGAAGCCTGTCATTTTTGTACAAATTTGAAATGAAGCAATTTCAGTGAAATTATAAGTATAGTTTGTACTTTGTGTTTATTTGTAGAAACAATTTCAAGTTTTTATTTATTTATTTATTTATTTATTTCTTATTTTTTTGCAGAACTTGAATTTTGAGTGTTTTATTCCTCTGCACGAATGCCTAGAAAAACGTTCTAAGCCAACTTGCACGGAAACGCTGGTGAACGATGCACGAGATCGAGCAATTCATCATTCATTTACTTGCTAGGTGGTGGTGCCTTTCTTCTGTATTTTCAAACAAGTTATGTTATAAAGACAGAACTTAAAAACCGATCATATTTAATGAGTCATGTTCGTATTAATGCGAGGTTTTTATTATTATTATTTGTCATCAACTAGTCTGTACATTACGTGTCATTACGGCGCTGGTGTCATCAGGTGGTTGTGTGTAATCTGGCTGGGAAAAGTGAACGTTTATACGCCGCATTATTGGCATATCTTCTTTCAGTGGATGAGGAATGCATTTCGTGACTATTTCCGATATCCTGCATCTCAGGAGAAGTATCTAAAAATGTTTGGTAGAGAAATGTTTGAAATCAGGTCTCCTTGGATATTATTATTTCCTCCTCCCGTCCCCGGCTAATCATTTTTCTTCATGATGCCTTTGGTTATGGGGAGGAAATGCAAATAGCATGTTTGTGCTCATTTCTTACTTCATAAGTCATTTTCATTTACAGTGGCATGGATTTTTGATAAAAAGATAATATTTTCGTTGGACTGAATGCAGATTCTCTTTGGCTGATAGGCTCACACTCTCTCTCTCTCTCTCTCTCTCTCTCTCTCTCTCTCTCTCTCTCTATCTATATATATATATATATATATATATATTATATATATTTGTTTGTGAGTGTTTGTGTATAATATGTATATATATATACACATATATATTATAAATAAAGATAAATGCCACGAAGGAAAAATAAACGAACTCCTATAATAACACACTAAAAAGAATGTTAATAAAAAATGGCCCCAGAGAAAACAACAACGTAATATATAAAATTCCATGTATAGATTGTCCCTCATTCTATCTCGGACAGTCCAGCAAAGGCTTAGAAGTAAGGCAAAGCCAGCATAAATACTCTGTAAAAACTGGGCAAAAATCTAATGCATTATTCATTCATTTAAGTGAAAACAACCACCGAATTAATTGGATTGATAGTTCAGTAATTGCATGGTCAAGAGATGTCTTATCACGAAATCTTTTAGAATCTGCTTTAATACAACTTACTTTTTATTGTAATTTCAATGTTAGTCGTGGCCTTTTTCATTTAGACCCTTGTATATGTAACATGTTTAAGAATGACCTCAAAGATAAATTATACTGACTTAAATAAAAATCAGTTGCCTTAGAGTTATTAAATTTTGTTGTAATGTATGTCTTGTCATGTTTTGTGAATATGGTTTTGTTTTACAAGTTCCGAATAGCTGTCACCTATAATCCTTTAATTGTCTGGAGATTGTATCTGAGATGATTGTCTTAAACCTTTAATTGCACCCATTGTTTATGCTTGTTTGGGAAGGTTTCTTATCTTCCAGGTGTGTCGGATTCTAGGTACTAATCACATTATAATCCCTATCTGTCAGTTATACGAACCTTCTTGTATTGTCTTTTCTCGTATTTTTGTCAGTATCTGCTCAGTAAAGGACTTTTAAAGTCGAAAGATCTTGCAGACTCCTTCGTTTATTTTTCCTTCATGGCATTTATCTTTATTTATGGATTTATCACGTTCCTAACTTTCGTGATTCAGTTATACACATATATATTATATATATGGTCCGAGAATGCCTTAAATTTCTGGTAAGCCTTCTGTTCTTTTGTGACAAATTTCTACCTCATGCAATCTTTCACTTGGCAGCTACTAACTACAAGGGAGAAAACTCACTGCAGCAGTACAAAGAGTTCTTCAGGAAACAAACCTGAATCACTTCTATTGCCCGTTACCGTATTGGTTGTTCAGTCGAGATATTGCAATATGGTGTCATTTTTTGTACTACAGGGCCCATTAAAACAGGAAAGTGAGGCAAGACGAGACATGCAGTTATTATGGTGTTCAAAACAAGAGGGTTACCACCTGGAAGAAAAGAAACGAGATTATGTGTATAAGAGGCATTTCTTTTATAGCAGTAATGGAAAGGATCCACCATCCACCAAACAAGCCACTTGGACACTGAAGATGGATACGGTCGATCATGGTAAGACCTTGCTGGAGAATCTGCTAAACTGGTCCTCAAAAAATCATACGCCCAGAATCCGGACTCTTTATCAAAAGATTTGCTAAGAATACACAAACAAACGTGTTTCTGTTTCTCTGTATGTATAATTATATATACAAAGCGGGTATTGACGATGATTACAGTTTTAATCTTGCTAATCTTGAAACAACATGGTACTAATGTTACAGTTAATTGAGGCGTTACTGAGTGGCGCCTTCGGTGCTTTCTTCCCTGATTCTTGTCATTTCCCCCAGGTAGAGGTAAGGCTGCTTAATTAAAGCTTCCCTCGGTTATATATTTCAACCTTGGCGAGGTACTAGCCCCCAACTGTCCGCCTTTTGGCCTTCAGGGAAAAACGTGGTCTGCTTGATGATACCCTCGTATTCATTTTGCTTCGAAGATCATTCTCTTGTGAAGCAGATAGATAATGAAGTAACAAGTAACTGTTGAATTGATAGATGGACCTTTATCCTTGTTATGTTTCGATGTGACTTTTAAGTAAGAGAGGTCATATTTAGTTTTCAAAATTGGTTTTTTGGTTCGGTCAAGTTATTCGTTAACTTTAAGAAGTGAATTTAAGATGGTGTAGGATTCTTTTACGTGAAAGGGCTTGTAACTTGATAAAGTGCCCTATAAGATTACAAAGAATGACTTGCAAGTTAATCAAGTAATTGAGAACGTTGCAAGTGATTTTAAGATAGATATAATCGATCTTAAATCGAAAAAGTGACTAAAATTCAGTAAAGTGGTCCAATACCGTAACATGAAACTTAAAAGACTCATTGAGGTATTGAGTTGTAAAAGACTTCCAGGAAAGTGAAAAGCATTTTTTAGGAAAATTTGAAGTTTTTGTTGGTGAGTTTATTCTTAGCTTTATACAAGTGGCCTTTACGTTTGTAAAGACCTCCTTCAAGGATCGTTAAGTAACTCAGAAGTTGAAGCAATTTGATATATACAGCGCGATCCAGAATCTAACGAAGGACTTTGAAAACTTAATCCATAACCATAGAAAGTGGCACTGAGAGTGGTAAAGTAGCCCTTTAATCTTGAAGATTGATGTATATGTTTGGTTTGCGGACGAAATGATCCATAAACAGATCTAAGAATTTGATTGGTCGTAAAATCATCCTCGGAAACTCGTCATTACGGGGAGCTGGTGGCCATTATGTAAATTCTGTTTATTCAGCCTCACAGATGGAGGTTGTTGGTAAGTGGAGACGAGAGGGAAGAATGTGATTTGCCTTTGAGAAATGAGAAGTGGCTCCCTTTAGGTGGTGATGATGCATTCACGTATGTTATAGGATGAATGAATGTTGCGCGCAGGTGATTACACTGGAATTTCGGTGTGAAAACTCTGCAGGGAATTTCCTGCGAACAAGACATTTGAATGTAATCCCATATTTATTTTTGGCTGCTCTGTATAATTATGTTCCTGAACTGTTTCAGTGTGTGACTTTCTGGCTATTTTCTCGCTCATCTCTTTCTCACAAATAGTTATCCTTTTCTTTAGATGCTTGCTAGTCAGGCCAACAGGCTTCTGCTAAATTCGACATTAGTACGTATATGAGCATGCGCAAAACAC
>NC_087201.1:116158697-116186197 GCF_015104395.2 Macrobrachium nipponense
AAAAAAAAAAAAAAACTGTGTCATAAGAGGATTCTTATTTGTAACGCATTGCATCTTGTGCAAAAATTTTGTTCAAGCTGCCAATAACTGATTGATTTATTTCTATTGACTAACTTCACAAAGTACCTTAAACTGGTGACAGAGGTTGTCGGTTGCGCTTCATCACTTTGAGAAATATAGGCAGCTTCGATTGTACAAAAATATGAAAATGTTTTCATATTCTTAATACAGAGTTTGGTAACAAGATGCGGAAAGGTGTCAGAAAACGTGCTTGTTGACGCCGCCATAAGGGACCTCATTTTCGGAGTTGCATTTTGCATTAGACTTTGATTATAAGAATTTTGATCAGACGACGGTTATGCAGTTGTGTAACATATCTTTCAGAGTCATCATTTACTTTCTTATTTGTAAAATCACGTATTTCATGGGCGTTTATTATAAAAGGTAACTGAAAAAGTGTAAAAGTAAACTCCATGCGACTACTTTAGAAATCCGTGATAGAATTTATAAGCCACTTTTGCAGCGATGATAGGGTTGTCGTCTTAATTCTATGGTTGTATGTTTTTTTTTTTCACAGAAATACTATGATTATTTTTTCTTCCATGACACTGCGAGTTATGGAGTCTGGTTGTAAAAAAGGAAAAAGAAAACCTTCAATTTCTTGCTGGCTACTTTTATGATGTAAGGAATGTTCTTGCAGTTTTTCCTTATAGATTTTTTCTCTATTCCTCTCGGAGCTGGGAAAAGTTTTTGGCATGTGTTGTTTTATGGTTTTCTTTGCAGTACATTTGTTCCTGGCTCGGGAATCTCATGGTAGTTTTCAGTGAACCCTTTTATTAGATTTATGTGCTGGAAGTTTGCCACAATTTTGTAGAGGGCAGCTGCTTTGACTGTCAGGTTAATCACATACAAATTGGACAGGTAAAAGGAAAAAGAATTTTTCTGTGTAAAACTTGGCTATGAATTTGTTGTTATTAAACCAATAATATGACGTTAGTGGCTAGCTTCAAAGCACTCCTACTGTGGCAGACCGACAAAATATTTGTGAGAAGATAGGCGAAAAAGTGGTCCATCTTCAGTTGCTCGTAGCATAAAGCAACATCTACTGTTGTTACTTAAAGTATAACACAACAACTTCAGCTGTTGAAAATATAACACAACAGCTATGCAGTTTTATTGTGTTACGTAACACACCTATCAATAAGTATGCTGAAATCTGCAGAGTAACAATATCTTAAAGTAACTTTTTTCGTAGCTCTGCTAGAGTTTACAAGTGTTCAGGAACTGATAAGGTAAAAAATGGAATGAGTTAATATACATGCTTTCATTTTGAAAATAATAAATGTTTTTTATTCTATAACATTAATTGACCGATTGATTGTTCCAGATAAAAAGAAGGAGATTAAAATGTCAGATATTGATAAACAGTACCAGTTAGCTTTGCTTTGGCTCGGGGTACCCATATAAAACCTGATTTCTATGTAATTGAATATTCGTCAAACATTGTTCATCTATTATGGTTCTGACACCAATCCTTTGTGCTTTTCAGGTAGTCCAGAAATTGTTTTTTTTTTTTAAGGCAAATACCCAAAGCTGATATTACTTCTAATTGGTGGTGATTGGTAAATAAGAGCTTCTACTAATCACGATTATGTATACTGACATCGGCTGCCAATATTTACCGTCATCTCAGCAGAAAGTAAATGAAACAGACGACAGTAGCAATGCGCCTTCAAACAGTTTTTATTGACATTTATTTCATTATCATGGTATGCTTAAGTAGGATACTTATGTGTCAAGTGTTTCCTTCTATTATTCCTAGTTAATGTTGTTACATAACTCTCTCTCTCTCTCTCTCTCTCTCTCTCTCTCTCTCTCTCTCTCTTCTCTCTCAAGGGACACCACAGCAACAATCGCCGCTTCCAGTACAGCTCAGTAATACTAATAGCAGTAGGGCAGGTCCAGAATGGATAACACCCAAGGGCTCTCATTACCTCTACTGGAACTCAGCACTTTACTGTTTATTTTCAGAATTAACCACACTGATAAGTGAATCACAAAAATAATGTTCAAGTAAATACAAAACAAAGTGAAAAGAAATAACAAATAAATTGGTCAGCAATAATACAAAAAATATTTAGCTCACAACAAAAAGGATAAAACACTAAGGTAAAAATGATTTAATCACCAAAATTAGAATATTCACGCACTCACAAGTGATTAGGTTCACTTAAGTCTACTGTAGGATTGGCCGCCAACTCGAAGTCAGGAGAAGTGGGAGACATCCTTATAATGCGATGAAATAGTTATAACAACACCTTTCCCAGGAACATTATCCCATTCTACTGACTTCACATATAAAATGAGTACGCACACAACGGTGCGGAATTTGACATGAGCTCAAGATGAAGGATACAAAAGACCCCATAGAAGTAAGGAGTTCTTTAATACTGAAATGATATTACTTTGTTCAAAGGATTCTAATACGGATGAAAGGTCTTTTACATTGAGACAGTAACTGTGATGGTTTTACATAACACTTTTTGCAGGCTTAATTTCAGTGCAATATTGAACTACGATTCTGTCATGACACAACAAAGGAGACCTCCACTATTAGAAATATAATTTTTGATCATAATTATTTTGCATGTCGAGGATTAGGGTTAGTCCAATCATGCAACCACACTCATACTCATTATTTGCCCTAAGTCATACGTTGGTAGCAACTGACGTAAATACACGATTCAGGCTCAACACTTTACCATGGGGTACTCTGTCAGAAAATAGTCCTTAGGGGGTTTATTTTACCCCTTGGTACTGATAAGCTGATTTGGGCTACTTCTCTTTTTAACAGCAGTACAACTTACTATAACTTGAATCATAGAATAAACAGCAATTACACATTACAGTGTGATATGTATATGACTACATTCCCTAACACAAGATTACTCTCAGTGTTTAACTGTTTAGCTCTCAATATTTAATCGATACAAGATACTTGGTATTTAAACAAATGTACATAATTCTGTCCCGACAAGATCAGTTATAATGGGTTCAATAAAAATAAAGATATTTGCCATAATAGAAACATATTTTCACATGAATATTTCTGTCAGCAGCGCTTGTGTGGACTCTATTCACGTCTCAGTGAAAATGCTGTAAACAGCAATGAGCATTGTTTCATTCTTTTACGAAGTCGAGCAACTTTTTATGAAAACATTATTAAAACTAGTGGGTTTTTTTCACAACGGATATGAATTCCGATTAAATTACTGTTATAGACATTTTTCTTTAAATTTGATCATTATATCAATCGCTTTTATGCATTTGAGCAAAATACTCTTTCGAGAGAAATATATTTAAACAGCTGTTTTCATTATTATAAAACATTTATGAATTTAAGTAACAATCCCTTTGTGCGATTTTGACTTGACAGGAAAAATGCGAGAGTTTTATTTCTCTTCTTATCTGAACCTTCTGAACCAATGATTCTCTTTAATTTCCGTTTATTTCCACCTGGCCGGTAAGTGTGTTGATTATTAACTATAGTGGCTTGCATTTCTGGTGGTGTTTGCGGGCCTGCGACGTAGCATTGGTCTTCCGTGTCTGGATATGGTAGTGGGACAAGCTAGGACCGGCGGAGGGACTGTGACGTCTCGTGACGTCTTTGTCGAAGGAGAGAGATCGATTAAGAGCGTCTTTACGTACCGTCGGAGTTGTTCACACATTGAATTTCTGTCTGTTTACTGGACTCATTGTCATTCAGTTTTCGTATGTGGCTGTGACCTGGTTGTCTTGTGACCCTTGTAATTCTCTCCAGCCAGCTGGCATCTCCTCTGCAAGTTTCCTTTGTCTAGGCCAGGGGTCACCAACCTTTGAAGCTAGAGGAGACATTTCTTTAGAGAATCATAAAAATGTTAAACTGTCAGAGCCGCAGTGACAAAAATGGTCTTTTAAGATCGAAAATCAAAGTCTGCTGTACTTCAGAAATGATATAGCTCTCTCTCTCTCTCTCTCTCTCTCTCTCTCTCTCTCTCTCTCTCTCTCTCTCTCTCTCTCTTAAATATTTAATATTTTCAGGCAGAAACGATTTATATCTCATTAAAAATTCAATAAAATTGATGCCTATAATATGCTTTCAAAATTGAATAGAACGTAATCAACTATTGTTATAAGAGTGTTATATAATTTCTTTCTTTCAAAAGGAGCCCCACGTGTCTTGAAAGAGCTGCATCCTGAGCCACAGGTGGGTGACCCCTGGTTCAGACCTACATTAGACTTTCCCGTACGGGCCAGTGCTGTCAGTGCACCTCATGTGGTGGACTGTAGGCATTACGTAAGGTTCTTTGCAGCGTCCCTTCGATTCCTGGCTGCAACCCTTTTTATTCATAATGCAACAGCGAGGTTATCCTCCTGTAACACCTTCCAAACCGTACTGTCAGTTTCCATTTCAGCGCTGAATGACCTCATAGGTCCCAGCGCTTGGCCCCGGACTAAATCCTATATATCATCTTCTACATTAGACTTTTCGGAAGAGGGGCTAAGGAGATACGGCCTCTGATTGGTTAAATCTTCAAATGTGGGTGGGCGGGCAGGCCTATCGTAGATCCAAGTGTTTGATTGGTCAGGATCATGGAGTACAACCACTAAGATTCCATTGAGGAGTGAGAGATGTGTATTTCTGGTGATAGAAGTTCACTCTCGACGTGGTTCGGAAGTCACGCCAAAGCCGTTGGTCCCGTTGCTGAATAACACTGGTTCCATGCAACGTAAAAACACCATACAAACAAACAAACAACCACTAAGACAGCTCACAGGCTGGCTTCCCTCTTGCTTTGTTGCTGTGACCTCCGGGTTAGTAGCAGGCCTAAATGAGACTATCTATTCTAGACTGACTATTTGACGATTGCAAGTGATGGCGGTGTTAGTCCAACGCCACTTTCTGATCTTTGGATGCCGCTTTACCTTTGCAGAAGGAGGCTTCCTTTGCTTTCGTAAATTACCTTCAACAAGACAGAGCAAAAATAGCGGCGGTTCCATTTCGAAGGGATTATAAGGCCTTATAAACAGAGAAGAGAAAGCACGAGTGGGAAGACGTCTATAAAACAATTAAAGAAAGCTCTTACGCAGGTTAGCAAGTGTGTTATCTCTGTCAGCTGATTTCATGCATGTGTTTAAGACGAAATCACTGAATTATTGATCTATATATATGACGAGTATGTAATCATAGCGAGAAAGCTTCAAGGCTTTTTAGTTTCCGTATTGTTGGTGTTGGCCCATGGCTGCATTTGACTTCGGTTTTCTCTATGTGTTTTTGAGTTGCTCATATCTGGTGCTTGTTTTTCGTTTCTTTTTTCTACACAATCATGCTTTTTTTACTAACAGCTGTGAAAGCATTTTACATCTGAAAGAAGTGCTTTACAAGTTAGTATTTGCAGGGGAAAGATGTTTTGTAATCAGTCGGTTGGTATGATTATTTTATTTTCCATTCGAATTATGGCTTCACCTCTTTACTTATCGTGATTGTTTCCATTTATTTCATTTTTGTATTGTACTTTTCCTGTATTTTCCTCCTTGCTGTTTTGGTCTATCAGTTGAGAGCGGAAATGAATAACCGTTTTATTGCCGTCATTTGCTGTTATTTATCGCCTGGAGGTTTTTATCCCAAATTAGGAGACACGGCAAGATACCGAGCCGCGACGCGCACACACATTCGCCAAAAAGTCAAAGTTCAAGATAGAGCGGGTGAAGGATTTCCCTCGAACTCCCTCCGATCACATATTTAAGTCGAACAATAACACTTGTCTT
This sequence comes from Macrobrachium nipponense, assembly GCF_015104395.2. Lineage (NCBI taxonomy): Eukaryota > Metazoa > Arthropoda > Malacostraca > Decapoda > Palaemonidae > Macrobrachium > Macrobrachium nipponense. The sequence continues at coordinate 116,164,506 of NC_087201.1, forward strand.
TGGCTTTCACGTTTCAGTTGTGGTCGTCATTTATGCAGTATACGATCATAAACGTTGCTACCTACTTAGGTATTTGTAGTTCAAGGGTTGTATATACGTTTCTGGTTGGTGGCTATTTGTAATAACTTGTGCATATTTATGACGGAGAGAATGAATTCTTTTGTTAATGCCATGCTCAGTAACGAAGTTCATTAAGAATAGCTGTGAGGTGAAGCATTTTAAGCTCAATACATTGATTGTTCTTTTCCATTGTTGTTTAGTAAAATGTAACTTATTTTTAGGCATTTATTGGCTTCTTAGGGTATTATTAACTATATTTTTATGAACATGTTTCCACGTTCTTACACATACGATTAATACCAGCTATAACGCATTATTTTGGGAGCGTCTAAGAGCATATATATTTACATATTCACTGCAATCATGTTTAGAAACAGTCATGCGCTTATGCACACGTAAATAGAAGTAGAAATTCCATCAACAGATACAACGAATGACAAACTACCTAGCATTTACTAATAAAAATATCATCACCAGTGAAATCTGATTATAAGTCTCAGAAATTCTGACTTCTCACTAGGTTATAAGGACCTTAGTGTCTTCTCCTTTTTTTCGTAATAAATAGCCAGTGGGCTGTTATCCATCAAGAGAATGAGGATTTCATGGTTTCAAAGCAACAAACAATGTGAAATAGTCACCGGGCTTAACTCACACCTGGCTGACTTGTTCTTCTTTTTCAGACTTTTTCATTGTCTCATAATTATTATGGATTTTAAAGAAAATTACAAAAGATATGCAAGAAAAATATAAGGGGAACATGGTGAGACTGAGACCATAGTAATCCGTCTTCAAGAAATATTGTAATCCGTTTTCAAGGAGTATTGTAATCTGTTTTCAGGGAGTATTGTAATCCGTTTTCAAAGGGTATTGTAATCTGTTTTCAAAGGGGTAATGTAATGTGTTTTGAACGGGTACTGTAATCCGTTTTCCAGGAGTATTGTAATCCGTTTTCAAGGAGTATTGTAATCCGTTTTCAGGAGTATTGTAATCTGTTTTCAAAGGGTATTGTAATCTGTTTTCAAAGGGGTAATGTAATGTGTTTTCAGCGGGTACTGTAATCCGTTTTCAAGGAGTATTGTAATCCGTTTTCAAGGGGTATTGTAATCTGGTTCCAAGTGAGTATTGTAATGTGTTTTCAACGGGTATTGTAATACGTTTTCAATGGGTATTGTAATCCGTTTTTCAGGGGTATTTGAGAGATAGGTTTGGTAGAAGAACGTTTTAGATAGGTTTGGTAAAAAAAGCGTTATTTGCTTTTATTCGGTTCCATAAAAGATCATCAGCAAAATTATTTGTTGAAAGTTGAATATGGAGCAAATAGTGTTGCTCTTAAGACTAGATTCTTTCTTAAGGATGATGTTGCAGCCATGCAGTGAGCAAGAAGAATCCCGCTATGTATGCAGTAAGTGCTTTGTTATCCACCCATGTATTTCGCATAAGGAAAGTGATCCTTGTTGGCGGACGTCGATATTTAAAAGGTAGAGCAATGGAATTTTGATGGTTTCACACCTCACATCCTAGCTTTCTCATCCTGTCGAAAATAAGTGGGAGAATTTGATCTCGCCAGAGGGATTACAAGTGTAAAAAATGCCGAGAAGGGTTAAAAAGAAAGAAAGAAAAAAAAGAAGCCTGTCACTTCTTAAGCAGTGCATTTGACTTATTTGTCTCGTGTGTGTGTGTGTGTGTGTGTGTGTATATAATATATATATATATATATATATATATATATATATATATATATATATATATATATGTGTGTGTGTGTGTGTGTGTGTGTGTGTGTGTACATATACATACATACATAATACATACATATATATATATATATATATATATATATATATATATATATATATATATATATATATATATATATATATATATATATATATAGACCCTTACTTCCAGTACCTGTTTCACCCATTAAGCCCCATCCTTAGGGAGGTTGTGCTGTCAGTGCACCTCACGTGGTGCACTGTAGGTGTTACTAAAGGGTGTTTGGAGCGTTGTTTGGTATCTGCCTGCAACCTCTTTTTAGCATTTTACTCTACATATATATTTCCGTTTCTTTTCTTCAGTCTTGCTGCTATTATTTTTTTTAATACACCCGGAGGGTTTTCTCCCAGTTATACCTTTAGATCCTTATACTTTATTTTCTTTATTTTTCGGATCTCTTTATCTTGCTGCCCAACCACCTCAACTCCCTCTTAAGCGTTGAATGGCAGAATGCCCCAGTGCTTGGCTTGGCAGCTTAACTTTCATAACATCAGTCATCAAAATCAAAGTGTATCCAACCCCTTGTAGGGATGCCTCCCTTAGACCAACCAAAGACAACCTGTCTCAAAATATTTATTTTCATACATTCAACTTACCTGTCAGATATATACATAGCTATCGACTCCGTCTTCCCCGACAGAAATTCAAATTTCGCGGCACTCGCTACAGGTAGGTCAGGTGATCTACCGCCCATCTCTGGGTGGCAGGACTAGGAACCATTCCCGTTTTCTAATCAGATTCTCTCTGTCGCCGGTGGTATCAACATTGTTGTTACTTCCTCCTGACTAGAATTCTTTTTTCACAACGCTTTTGATCATCTCTCGCTGATATTTGGTGACGTACTTGGATCGTTGTTTGGCATTCGCTATCGTGGACTGTTTTTTTGGACTTGGTTTTGGAATTCGTGAATATGTCTGACTCTAGTGTTAGTTTCAGAGTGTGTGTGAATGAGGGCTGTAAGGTGAGGATTCCGAAAGCTTCGGTAGATCCTCACACTACATGCAGTGGTTGTAGAATGGTTGAATGCTCGATTGAGAATACGTGTAACGAGTGTGAGAAACTGAGTGCGCAAGAGTGGAAGAATCTAACTTCTTACTTGAAGAAGTTAGAGAAAGATAGAGAGAGGAAGGCGGCTTACAAAACCCGCAGAATGTCTACATCTCGTGATTTACTGTCTAGTTCTGTAGCTTCTTCCTCTGATAATCATGCCCATTCTGTTTCAGCCCGTTCACAAATGCTAATCCCCTCTAGTTCTGCTTCGGAAATAGCGGAACTCAGAGCTTCCCTTCAGAAAATGCAGGAAAAAATGGCAGCATTGGAAGGTAAGGAAAGTGAATGTGGTTTCGCTATGATATTAGTGTCCCCAGTGTAGTGGAGGGGGCGTTCTGGTCGTCTCTGCGACGCTCCCAGGCCTAGACCTCTTCCAAGCTCCCTGGCCCGGAGGAGAAGGAAAGTCGAAAGCCGTACGGGGGTTGTGGAGAATCCCCAACGATCAGGCGTCCCTTCGGCAGAATCTATCATATCACAAACTGCCAAGGACCGCTATAGGAAAAGCGTCCTTCGAGAGTGCTTTTCGTCTTCTAGTTCGCCCTCTTCTAGTTCGAAACTTTCCCGTCCGCTGAAGAGGAGTATGAAAGAACATGAGCTCAATTCTAGTCCCGAGCGCTTCTCTGAAGAAGGAGCGCCTTCGGTAATAAAGAAGGCTAGAAAACAATCAGACTCTGGGTCTGGAGGAGATCCTAGAGCGCCTTCCAGATCTCCCTCTCCTGATTCGAAAGATTCCTCAACCAGGAAAATTTTATTGAATATGCAGGAACAATTAGCCTCGTTGGTAGGAGTTCTTTATAAGGAGCCTACTCGTAAGAAGGATGATAGGCTTCCTATTAAAAGATCTAAATACCGATCCCCTGTCACGCGCAACGAGCCTTCCAGGGGGAGGTCGTCGCAGGCGACCATCTCCGGCGGGAACGGTGCGTTTTAGACAGGAGAGAAGTAAGAAAGGAAGTTACTCCTGTCAAGAGTTTGGCTCCAGCCAGGAGCAGGCTCCGAGTAGGCGCAAAGAGCCAGAGTATTCAGTACAACGTTCAAGATCTTCAACCAAGCGCCAAGAGTTAACTGAAGAAGAAGATCCTGTTAGGAGTAGAGCGCTTGTTAAACGAAAAGCGCCTACCATGATCAATACTCCTACTAAACACCATACGCATTCCAAGGATCAGGAGTATTTGGAGCGACATACTCCTGCCAGGCGCCAGGAGTCTTCGGACCTCGATACTCCTCCCAGGCGCCAGGAGTATTCTGAACTTAATACTCCTCCCAGGCGCCAGGAGTATTCCGAACTTTATACTCCTCCCAGGCGCCAGGAGTATTCTGAACTTAATACTCCTCCCAGGCGCCAGGAGTATTCGGAACAAGATGCGCCTACCAGAAGCCAGGAGTATTCGAAGCGCGTTGCGCCTGCCAAGCACCAGGAGTATTCCAAACACGTTACTCCTTCCAGGCGAGATACTCCTGCCGTACGCCAGGCGCATCCCTGCATGAAGAGCCCGACATCCGACAGGAGTCATCCAAGCGTCAATCTTTTAGCAAAGAGAGAGTAACTCTTAGTCCCCTCTCCAATTAGGAGTGCTTCTTCAAGAAAGGAGAGTAAGGGAAGAAACAGAAGAAAGAAGGGAGCCATTCTCCTTCCGAGCCTATGAACCCAGAAGATGCCTCGGAGGATGAAATGAAGGAAGGATTTTCTAATTACAAAGTTCTTTCGTCCCTTCTCTTGGAAGAATATGGAGACTCTTTAACGCCAGCCGCTCCTCCTTCTCCACGCTCTCTGTTTTCGAGCACGAAAACGCACAAGTCTTCCTCTTTCCTAAAAATGAAGCCTGCTATATCTATGAGGAGGGCGCTACAATCTCTTGACTCCTGGTTCAAGAAGAAGAAGGAGTTAGGAAGGACAGTTTTTTGTATGCCTCCCGCTAAACTTACAGGGAGGAGAGGCATTTGGTACGAAACGGAGGAGAAAATATGGGATTGTCTCTGTCCGTTTCAGCTGAGTCAGACTTCTCGAGTTTAGTAGACTCATCGAGAAGACACGCCTTGAATTCAGGCAAAAGTAACATGGGTCTTTCGGAAACGGACCACCTCCTCAAAGGGCTTTTTCACACTCTAGAAGTTTTTAACTTCTTAGATTGGTCCCTTGGGGTTCTTGCCAAGAAGTCTCATGAAAAGGACAACTGGACCCAGAAACTCTAAATAGCATCCTCACCAGCATTGATAAGGCTGTTCAAGATGGATCGGCGGAAGTATGCTCCCTCTTTGTGCAGGAGTTTTAGAGAAGAGGGCGGTTCACAGTGCTTTCCTCACGAAGGCCGTCTCTCCTTCGCAAAGATCCGCCTTATTGTTTGCGCCTCTCTCAGAACATCTTTTCCCTCGCAGTTGGTGAAGGATATTGCCCATTCACTGACTGAAAAGGCCACCCAGGATCTCCTTAGACAATCCTCAAGGAAAAATAGGCCTGTGGCCAGTGAGGAAAAGAAAGTGGCTCGTCCAGCTCAGCAGCAGCCCTTTCGAGGAGGCCTTCCAGCTAGATCTATCGCCAGAAGGAAGTCAACCGAGAAAAGGGGCAGGTCTTCCTTCCGTCCCTTTAAGAAGGGAAAGTGAGAAAATCTATCCTCCAGACACCGTTAGGAGCCAGGTTACATTTCTTTGCGAAAGCCTGGGCAAGACATAGGATCGAATCCTTGGACGATGTCAATCATCAAGAAGGGTTATTACATCCCATTAAAGGACATTCCTCCCTTGACAACATCACCGAGGGAACTGTCCGCCAGATACAAGGACCCTGTTCTGATGGATACTCTTCGTCAGATGGTGGAACAGATGTGGGACAAAAGAGCAATAGAGCTGGTGCTGGATTGCAGCTCCCCGGGGTTTTACAATCGCGTTGTTTCTTGTAGCAAAAGCCTCGGGGGATGGAGACCGGTACTGGATGTAAGTGCGCTGAACAAATTCGTAAAACAACAGAAGTTCAGCATGGAAAACGTCTGCTTCAGTCCTTGCAGCACTGCGTCAAGGAGATTGGATGGCGTCCCTAGACCTTCAGGACGCATATTTCCACATCCCGATCCACCATTCCGTCGAGGGGAAGTACCTCGATTTAGTTCGAGGGAAGAATCTATCAGTTCAGGGCCCTGTGTTTCGGCCTTTCCACGGCTCCTCAAGTCTTCACGGACGTGATGAAAAAGTATCAAGACATTACATTTGAAGGGATAAACGTTCCCCTCCCCCTGTACCTGGACGACTGGCTCATCAGAGCCAGGTCTCAAAAGCAGTGTTTTGGAGGACCTGCCACAACACTGGAATTGACAAAATCATTGGATTGATCGTGAACCTCGAGAAGTCTCAGATGATCCCAGCCAGAACGTGGTTTATCTGGGGATTCAGATGGATTCTCGGGGTTTTCGAGTTTTTCCCTCTCAAGAGAGAATAAGGAAAGGCTGTGCCACAGTATCGAACTTCTTAGGGAAAGAGCGCACTTCAGCGAGGGAATGGCTGAGCCTTCTGGGGACCCTTTCCTCGCTCGAACCGTTCTTTTTTTTCTAGGAAGACTACATCTCGTCCGCTTCAGTTCTTCCTGAGAAGAAGTTGGAGTTGGAAGACAGGACAGCTTTCGGACACGTTTCCAATCTCGGAGGAAATAAAAAATCATTTAAAGTGGTGGTTGATTCCCTTAAAAGAAAACAAAGGAGTATCCCTGCAAGTACGGAACCCAAGCCTGACATTGTTCTCAGACGCGTCGGAGTCGGGCTGGGGTGCAACATTGGGATCCAAAGAAGTGTCAGGCACCTGGTCGGCAGAACAGGTGTCATGGCACATAAATTGCAAGGAGCTTTTAGCAATTCACCTTGCGCTAAAGAGCTTCGAACACAGAGTCAGAGGCAAGGTCGTACAGATAAAAACTCAGACAATACGACCGCTCTGGGCTTATGTCAAGAAACAAGGAGGGACTCACTCTTTCGCTCTGTACGAGCTGGCAAGGGATCTGTTGATTTGGGCGAACCAAAGGAAGGTAGTTCTTCTAACGAGGTTTGTCCAAGGGGAGAGGAAATGTGAGAGCGGACAGACTGAGCAGGAGGTTCCAGGTCCTTCCCACAGAATTGGACACTCCACTCAGAAGTCTGTCAGAGCCTTTGGTACCTTTGGGGGAAGCCTCAAATAGATCTTTTCGCCACATTCCTCTCCAAAAGGATAGACACATTTTGTGCCCTAGTGGAAGATCCCAGGGCTTATGCAACAGACGCCTTTCTTCTGGACTGGTCAGGGCTAGATGTTTACGCTTTTCCCCCGTTCAAGATACTGGGGGAAGTAGTCAGAGAAAATTCGTGGCATCCGAAAGGAACCAAAATGACTCTGATTGCTCCGTATTGGCCATCTCAGATTTGGTTCACAGAGGTGATGGAGTGGACAGTGGACTTCCCCAGATCTCTTCCAAACAGAATAGATCTGCTCAAACAACCCCACTTCGAGAGGTACCATCAAAACCTTCCCGCTCTTGCTCTGACTGCCTTTCGACTATCGAAAGATTTGTCAGAGCGAGAGGGTTTTCTCGCCAGGCAGCAAGCGCAATTGCTAGAGCCCGCAGATCATCTACTAGGCGAGTGTACCAATCGAAGTGGGAAGTTTTCAGAAGCTGGTGCAGGTCGAAGAAGCTGTCCTCTTCCAGTACCTCTGTGACCGAAATTGCGGATTTCCTTCTGTTTCTTAGAGAAAAGTCGCATCTCTCTGTACCGACTATTAAGGGGTACAGGAGTATGCTTTCAGCAGTCTTTAGAAACAAGGGATTAGATCTAACGAATGATAAGGATTTGCACGACCTCATTCGTTCCTTCGAAACATCAAAGTCACTTGAACCTAAGGTTCCAAGCTGGAACTTAGATGTGGTTCTTAAATTTCTATCCTCCGAAGAATTCGAACCACCACACACTGCTTCATTTCGTAATATCACTAGAAAGTGTTTGGTTTTTTCTGATGTCTCTTATCTTGCAACGGCAAAAAAGGGTCAGTGAGTTGCACGCCCTTGAATCACGAGTCGGCTTCAAAGGAGACTGCAATTTGTTCATTCCAGTCTCTCTTTCTTGCCAAAAATGAAAACCCTTCGAATCCCTGGCCCAGGAGCTTCGAGGTAAAAGGACTTTCTAGTTTGGGGTGGGCAGAGAGGCAGAAAGACCCTCCCTTGCCCAGTTAGAGCTCTTAAATTCTATCTGGACAGGAAGAAGCAGTTGGGGTTCGCAAAAAGGTCTTTGGTGCTCAGTAAAAGACCCCAAGAGAGCAATGTCCAAGAACGCCTTAGCCTTCTTTGTTTAGAAGTGTTATTACGGAAGCTCATAAGAATTGTCCAGATGATTCTTTTTAATCTTTTAAGAGTGAGAGCCCACGAAGTTAGGGCAATCGCAACCTCTGTGGCGTTCCAAAGAAATATGTCACTTAAAAACATTTTGGATGCAACTTATTGGAGATGCAACTCTGTGTTTCATCTCCTTATTTAAAAGATGTGCGAGTTCGTATGAGAAAATGTTTTTCTCTAGGTCCGTTTGTGTCAGCACAGACGGTTCTGGGTAAGGGAGCTAGCACCGATCCTTAATAATGTATGTAACCCTCTTGTTGGATGTGTTCTTGAGTTTCCTGTGCATGGAAGTGTCAGGTGTCGCACAGGCGACCTTCACTTCTCTTCACTGGGAGATCGAGTGACAGCTGACTTTTAGAGGGGTAAAAAAATTTTTTTGTATTATTGTATGTGTGGTTATTGAGTTTGTGGTTGTTGCTAAGAGTTTGGGGATAGCTCTTGGCAATCTTAGAACTAACACGGGTGTTAGGTTCGGGTGATCGGGATCGGTTGTGTGCTCCTTAAATAAAGGCGTGTTGTCATATAAGCGGATGTGCTCCCATTGACAAATGCCAGTTAGGTTCTGTCGAGTAAGTGGATGATACCCCATCGACAGATCCACAAGAACTCTTGGCCACAGATCACTATCTCGCTAAGGCTTCTGCGAGGTGAAAGCAGCTCCCAGACAACAGTCACGAAGTCTTCCACTGATAAGGTAGGAACCAAGGTCTATAAATACCTACAACATATGTTGTTTACCTGTCTAGTCAGTAGTTAGCTGTCTCTTGCCCTCCACCAAAGGGTGTCAATCAGCTATGTATATATCTGACAGGTAAGTTGAATGTATGAAAATGATATTGTTATGATACAATAAAGTTTCATACATACTTACCTGGCAGATATATACAATTGAAGACCCACTCAGCCTCCCCGCAGGAGACAGGTGGAAGAGAGAATCTGATTAGAAAACGGGAATGGTTCCTAGTCCTGCCACCCAGAGCAGGGCGGTAGATCACCTGACCTACCTGTAGCGAGTGCCGCGAAATTTGAATTTCTGTCGGGGACGACGGAGTCGATAGCTATGTATATATCTGCCAGGTAAGTATGTATGAAACTTTATTGTATCATAACAATATCATTTTTTCGCCTACACTAAGTTTTTTACCACTTCCATGTATCTTCATATCTCTTCCCTTGTCACTTTTTCTTTTGCCACGTATATTACACCACAAACAGTTCATCTCAATAGCGTTCTTATATTCATTCCTTTCAGTTGTATTCAGCAACCATTTCTTTCTTCCATGAAGAAGAATTGCTTTGGTTATCCCTTTATTACACTGGAACCTTTGCAGCCATAGAAAATGTAGGTCCCTTCTCCATCTTTTGCGCACACCCGGCGGCTGCCTTTTTTGTTTCACCTATTCCGTGAATCTTGTCTGTCTTCTCCCATTCTGCCATCGTCTGTTATATTTCCTCCATCATACTTTTATACCTCGTAATCTGTCACTTCAATTATTCCACCATGTGACTGACAACGAGATCAGTTCAGATGTTTAAGAACGGAAATAAACGAGTAAGTACCTGGAAGCGCGTGAACTGTTGTACTAAGGTGAAGACGCTGTGCTCGACTGGAGTTGCAATGTAAATCTGGTTGAAACGGAACTTTTCCCTCTAGCCAACCCTTTGACTTGATCTTGGCAGAAAGATATGGATGATACATTTTCATTCTTGGGACAGTAGTTTGGGGGATTTCAGTCATATTCATGGTAGGCTAAATACGCTAGTGGTAACCATTAAACTTAAAAATGAATGGGAAAAGGATGGTAATACGCCTTTCCCGATGTTTAAATCATAAGAGAACAGATGTGCCTTCTTTGTGTATGGGAAGCCTGTTATAGTGTACTTCATAAGATATCATAATGTCTCAATAAAGATCATAAAACCCCATTTAATAGTTGCATTAAGATGCGTTCAAGTGGTTATCGGAAAAAATGTATTCGACACAATTCGTTAACATCTGACCCATTTCTTGTATCCAACATATGCCATCGACAAGGCTATCAATACGAAGAGAAAGAAATCATACTGTAGAGGTCCTGCTCATAACAAACAGACTTCAGTTAGGACTTAAGAAACTGAACACCGAAATGCAAAATGTAGTTTGTAAGCAGGTTTTATAGTGTGGATATGGCATGAAGGTTCCTTGAAAGTCATTGTACGCTATAATTATGCTTGGTCATATTTCAGCTCCTGGTGGCATTCCGTGTATGCTTAAAGAAGCGTGTTGGTCCATTCTGCCGTGGTGCTATTCAGAGGTTAAATTCCTGCTTTTGTAATGTTCAAATTTATTGTCATTTTTTTTTATTTTGGTTCGAAATTGTGCTGCTTTGTATATGATGAGTTCTATCACTTTTACTTCATAAATCGCGTCAGTAAAATATTTTTAAAAGAAGTTTACTCCTTAATTTATCCGTATTGACTCGGATTCTCGAGTTTACACTGACAGTAGATTAGAATGGCATTTGCTGAATAACCTTATGACCTTATGTGCTCAAGGATATTTTCAGTACAGTTATATATATATATATAATTATATAGATACATATATATATATATCATATATTCATATAATTATATTATATATATATGTGTGTGTGTGTGTGTGTGTGTGTGTGTGTGTGTGTGTGTGTGTGTGTGTGTGTGTGTGTAAAAGTGTTTCCGTTGCCCTAAGGGAATCGCTAGACCTACGGTTTTAAAAAATGGGATGATAGGACTGAAGAAAAACAAAGACCGTAGAAAATGTCCTTTCTTGTTATGGGAAGGAAGGAAGGAAACTCAGCTGACCAACCAACCATACCTGACGTATGGGATGACTTACCCTCAAGCGGTTGAGGGGTTCCAAGGACATCAAGAAGGATAGGCTCGTATGTTTAGTGTTTAATTATTCTCAGTTGTTAATGCAACATTTATCTTTGATGGTAATGGAACAAAATTTATTTTTTTAATAAATTTGGTCTTGAAGCTCATAGCTGTTGGCAAAACATTATGAAACATATATTCTTAAATATTTATTTATTTCTTTGGGAAATATCCTATGTTATTTATTGTTCATTGTACAGACTACTTGAGAGCCATTATTTAGAAACTTATCCAGTTCTTTTGAAATTAGTAGGCTGTTCAATGTCAGTTATGTCTATATTGAATGTTCAAGTCTGCATATAATATTTTACTGCAGTCGTTGAACTACTAGAGCTGTATAATTTCCTCAATTTGAGTCAGTTTATTCAAATTTCCTTCATATCAGCACTCAAATTTCTTTCATATCACCATTTTCGAGTTTATTCAAATTTCTTTCATATCACCATTTTCGGTTTGAGTCAGTTTATCCAAATTTCTTTCATATCCCCACCAAAAAGAGCGGCAGTGACTGGAGAAAGTGTTAAAATCCCTTCAAGTGGAAGAATATAAAGTTAACGTGAGCAATAGTAATCGTATAAGGATAAATGAAAGCCGGGAAGATGGATTAGCGTGTTCACTGAATATTTGTGTGAATGGTGATCAAACTAAAAAATGGTAATATAAAAAATGGGTTTCTTACCTTATCAAACTAAAAAATGGTATTCTAAAAGTTTGGTTTTTTATGTTCTTAAACTAAAAAATGGTAATATATGAAAGATTGTAAAGGGTTAATTCGTTCAAGTTTCGAAGTAAATATGGGGAAGAGTGATAGTTACATTGTAAGTTAAGGAAGGTAGCAGGGTATGGAAGTCATGGCGGTGGCTACTGAAGCAAAAGCCGCTCACCTTGAAGGCGATTTTCTTTTATTTAAGTGAAATCTGAATGTTGAATGAGCATGGAAAGAAAAGGCGTTGAAAAGGCGATCAATTCGGATACAGCCAGTGGTTAAAAGGTTAGCATAGGTAGAAAAATTGGATTTGAGTGTTTGAGGCAGTTTTTCACTTGGACGAAATGAGAGACAGAAAATGGGGAGAAAGTGTATGATTCGGAATTCCCGGGACGGAGCAGGAAAGAAAGACGGATGAAATGGTGTCTAGACGTCGAAAACCGGACGCTAATTTCCAGAAAGCGAGAGATTGCGTGCCAGATAAAGGTCAGTTCCAGTGTGTAAGAGGTAGGGGGGCTGGGGTGCTGATTCTCTTTATGAGCCTTCTGGTTAGGTTAATACATTTTGTGATGCTAAGGAAAATCTTGGCATTGCATTAATCCTGAATTCACATTTTAAGGATGTGTTGCGGCAGTCACAGCTGTTTTTTCTCGAGCCACCTCTCGTAGTGGAAGAGTTTCTGATACACATACATACACATCATTATATATTTATATATGTATATATATGTATACATATATACGGTATATACACATATACATATTATATATATACATACATATATATAATATATATATGTATATGTGTATATGATATATACATATATAGATACATGACATAGTATATATACATCCACATTACAGGGTATATATATTGGTATATTATATGTACCTATATATATGTGTGTATATACATACATATATATATACACACATATACATATAGTATATATACATACATATATATATATATATATATATATATATATATATATATATATATATATAAAGGGGCTGTTTTAATATGTGATTGAAAACAAAGCAGATAGATCCTACATGATCTCGGATATCTATGCCATCAATAGATTTCTGAGTGTTTACTCGCAATCATCACCCTTATAAGGTATTGAGGCTTTTATGTCTTTTCCAGTCAACTGTACTTTTGATTTATTGCTACTTAAATTATTGTTAGTTTTATCCCTGTTGATATTAGACGAGTATTTTTAAAAGAGACGTGGTGAGTAAAAATTCCCACCTGTGGGTCAACACACAAATGGGGAATGCAAATATATCAAGACGGATTGACAGACATGGAAACTGGAAATGCATCAGAAGGAATAACAGACACGGGTGGTGATGTAAATTCACGCGTCAGAGAAATGGGGCTGGAAGTTGATCTGCTCTGAAATTCTACGTTAGTCTTATCACGGTTTTCCATTTTGCCGGCCCCAGCTTCCCTTGTCCCCAAAGCTGGGTATCTATTCATGAAAGCAGGGAAGGAACACGTGTGTGCGGTTGTGCATGAAATTTACCTGATGGTCGACAGGAAGAAAGGTTCGGAAAAGATGTGTTTGGTAAATGGAGGAGGAGGAGGAGGTGAAAGTGAACGTGAAGGAGGCAACGGTGGTGAATGTTAAGGTGAAGATAGTGGAAACGGAGGTAAAGTTAAGAAAATGAAGTTGTGTTTCGGAGGAGGAACAGGTAAACAATGACGAGGAGAAGTGAAAATGACGCAGGTGATGTGTGTGAGAAGAGTCCAGGTTGAGATAAAGAACTGGGTAGTATGAGAGTGTGAATATTCGTATGAATGAGAATAAGAGGTAAGCTCCACGTGAAGGTGAAAATGAATCTGAATGGGAGGAATAAGGGAAAGTTGAAGGTGAATAAGTAGAGGAAACAGAAAGAGGTGAAGAAGAAGGCTTTGATGTGGAGCGGGAATGATTCTCTCAAAAACAGGGCAAAGAGAAAAGATCCTTTTGGATATTGTGTAGAAGTGTTGCCTTGAATTCAAGTATGCATATTCAGTTAAGGGATTCCGATCTCCACGTGGGGATGTGATAGAATTTTGAAAGGAGTTCAGTATAATGTTGGAAACTCTCCTTTTCCTATTTTCCTCTACATATATATAGCTATATATATATATATATATATATATATATATATATATATATATATATATATATATATATATATAAATAGTTGGAAACGCTACTTTTCATATATAATATATTGATATATATATATAGATATATATATATATATATATATAAAATATATATATAATATATATATATATATATAATATATATATATATATAGATATATAAAACACTGGTTTAAAGCTAAGGACTATATTTCGGTGGACTTACTTCCACAACTTATCAAGCAATGAATGACAGAAGGAGTTTCATTAGCGAAGTATATAGTGGGAGATATGCCCTTAGGTGATGCTTGAGGTCGCCGCTAAGCCGCCTAGGTTCTGTTGTTAATTGTCTTAATCCGCTTCATCGTTGCCTTAAGGAAGATAAATATATATATATATATATATATATATATATATATATATATATATATATATATATATGTGTGTGTGTGTGTGTGTGTGTGTGTGTGTGTGTGTGTGTGTATCTGTGTATAATGTTGGAAACACTAATTTTAAAATTACGTTATATATATATAGTATATATATATATATATATTATATATATATATACATACACTATATTGCAACAAGGACAACGTCTTCCACGGACACTCATCATCTAAGATTAAAAGTATTATACAATATAGGAATATCTTACAGTCTCTGAAATAATCAGGCAAGGTTCCTTCGGAGATGCTGATCCTGCCCGAGACAGGCAAAGCCGGCAAGGGAGGAAGACCAAAAGAGAAAGCAGTTCCCGCACTCAGTAACCGGCCCATGTGACTGCTGCCATCTTGAACACTTGGGCCAAATGACTTCACGAATAGCAGGATCGTAATCTCCTGACTTTATAAATGGGCATCACACGGATGAACCATCCTGAAAAGACATTGGTAACTTATCCAGGACACTTCAGTCCTCCTTTGCTCCCTCGAGCTGCCCCTTTACTGTGCCCAAATGGCTGTCCAGAGCCTCGGTTACTTTTGTAGCGAATCCCTTCCATCACTGCCCTCCATCTCTGGTGTCCCTGAAGGCAAGGAATCTGCCTCCGGAAGAAAGGTAATGTACCTGAGTCAAGGTTCTGATGTCAGTCACGTCCCTGTTACTCTTTTACTTCTTTATTTTCCTTTCATAGTGCTATTTACCGCAGTGAGACCTGTATCTTGTTTTATTCCAAGTAAGTGTAACGTAAATGTCTTATCCAGGGTGGCCAGAATCGAGTTGCCCGACACCTTCTGTGCAGTTCCTTGATTCCATGTCGGTGCGTTCTTGCAGCAAAGTAACCATGTGTATTCTTAATTAGTTAGCCTGCTTTGGATCCGTCTGTCAACTTGTGTGGGCAGTGGCATAACCACTGCTCCTCTCTCCTGCGATGATCTTTGAAGCAGGTGTAGATTTTCCAATATGGCAGAACTGTGTTTCCTTGTCTGTATTTACTCGTCCATTCCTCTGATGTGTCTGTTTTCTAATGTAAATATAATTAGGTGAAACCTAAGTGTTTAACTGATAACTTCCCTGCTCGAAGAAGGTCCTCAGCCCAAATTATTGCACATGATTTTACCTGAGCCCATTATTAAAGTTCGGATTTCACTTTCCCAAGGAAGGTTACCGTAGCTTTTAGTGTAGAACCATATCAATATTATATATGTATATATATATACTATATGATATATATATATATATAGTATATATATATATATATATATATATATTTATATGTATATATATATATATATATATATACATATATAGTTTACACACACATATATATATATATATATATATATATATATATATATATATATATATATATCTATATACACTATATAATATATGTATATATATATATTTATTATATATATATATAAATACATATATATATAGATATATATATATATATATATATATATATATATATATATATATATATATATATATATATAATAGTATATGTATGTATATGTATAATATATATATATCTTTATATATATATATAATAGATAATAATATATACATAATATATAAGTCATATCACATTTCCGTGATTCATATACACTATATTCGAGCTACAATGTCCTTTTTTAATATCTAATTCGCTCTACCTCGGAATTAATATATTTTTTCATATATGCTTAACCGAATGGGAATTTTTTCTCGATAATAGATTTGCCTGGACCAGGGCGCGAACCTATGGATCCTTTCAAACCCAGGAACGTCAGTGAAGCTTTTCCTACTACACCACCTCTCGCGCCTTTGGCTTATGTTTCTACTGTTACTTCATGCTAGTTATGATATATTCCTAGCAGGTTATATGTTAGGCTATGCAAAAGTATCCTATGATATTGCTTGGAAATGAATGTTTTAGCCTAAGCTGTGATGATATGCCTAGGCCTGTGGGTATATTGCATAAGTTGCCAATACCTATGACCTTGCCTAACCAGTCAATCATTTTAATTTTTTGCATATTTTTACACAATTCTAAGAGATTGGTATTATTTTTCATGTATGGCATTTCTGCCGCAAATGAATGTTAACCATTTAATCTTAGGTTAGGTTAGGGTAAAAAGTTAAGGAGCTTTTTAAGAATAGCAGTCCCACACGAACATGGGACCTGTTCAAAAGGATAAAACTGGGGTCCGTATTTTTAAAAGGGTCTTATCTACAAGACCAATTCTTAACCTAGCCTAACCTTAACCTAACCTAACCATGCCTAGTTGTGACTCAAGTAATTGTTATGTACTCTATCTGTGGTATCAGTGTCACTTTTTTTTCCTATGATGAGGTAGAGATGTGGGAAGTCATTGATCATAATTACTGTCAATAATTACATTGATGTTTCTTTTCCAGAGTTATTGCAGTAGCTAATTTCTGTATTATAATAATTTTAGGTGGTGGTCCTCATGAAGGTTTAGCTCTAGAACCTTCAGAGGAAGCTTTGGTAATATTGGGCCTACTGGAGCAAGAAGCAGTTGAGGTGTTGGTAGATGTTTCTGATATTTTTCAGGATATATTGTCTAATCAAAAAGAATTAAATGAAAGTGTAAAAGAATGAAATGGAAGTGTAAGGGTAATAGCTGACAGCATGGTAACCATGACTGATATGCTTAAGAGACATTATGCATAATTTTTTTTTAAAGTGGTAGTACTTTTAATATAGTCTATACAGTAGTAAAATCTTCTTCTTTTTTTTCATACCATGCCATATATGTTCCTATGCCAAGGGTGCCCATAATGTGATAAATGTCATATACCTCTTCATTATTGAGATTAGTTTTTTTGTAAGTTTTTTTGTTTAAAAGTAATGTGATATACTACCTCATTGTCTTATGCTAATCACTCCATTATTTAATGAGGTTTATTTTTTATTTTTCCTCCATTTACTCTTATTATATTGTGCTTCTTGTGATCTCGTGTTATTGTGATAAGTTTAGTACAGTTTTTGTGTATTTACAATGCTTTTTCATGTTATTTCTCTATTTTGGCTGTAAAGCATGTTTTCTTATTTATAATAGTATAAAATGATACCTCTGTGATCTCAGTTACCTCTGCCTTATTGTAAGTTTTTATTTTTTATTCACTTTAGTATGTTATTTCTTTCCTGGAGATAATGTACTATGTGATACACTGATATTGCTATTATTAAGGGTCATTCAGTGATACAGTAACCTATTTGTATCTAGGTAATATGAACATCAAATTCATTTATTTCATAACTTATTTCTATCTAGGTGGCATTTATTTCATAATGTGAGTCACTGTATGTAGTACTGTACTTATCTCAGACCACTTTAACCTATGTTTAATGTGCCTTATGAGTACCAGAAGAGAAGTGATAAGGCAGGGAAATTGCATACATATTTTCACCTTTGCATATAGTACATGGTATAAAGATATATTTTCTGTATTGAGATTTATTAAACAAGACAAAAAAATATATTGTTTTTCTAGCATTGATTATACATGAACATTTTATAAGATATACGATAACTAAAGGTCAAAACAATCAGATTATAATATAGGAATTTTAGATTGTATATATGAAATCATTTTAAATAATACACAAACAATAACTTTAAATCAAACGTCTGCAGAGGAAAATCACACTATTACAAAGCAATTAGAGTAACTTGCTAAAGAAAACTATGTATAATGGCGTTCATTGACGTATACAAGAGGTAGAGACATCCTCTTCTTACTTGTTGTCAATCCCAAAGTTGCCTTTCCCACCTCAAAGACTGCTCTAACCAGCCCTAGCGCAAAGGCTCTCACGGCGCCATATTTCCAAGATGGCGGGGCGTACTTGGTGTTTTGAGTATGAGCCTTTCGAGTAACTGCCGACAGGAATGGCGCCTTTGGAAGTTTTGAGTATGCGGCCCCAGGTCACCTCAAAAGTTGAGAGTGACAAGAAGCTGTTCGTTCCGTCCTGCTTTCGGTTTTTATTGGGGGAAAAGAGACAAGTTATACAATTACCACGAATGCAGAACTGACTTACGAGGTTTGTCGTGCCTTTTCGAGTTTTGTACAGCCCTGTTAAATCTCTTACCATATCTTCGTGTTCTTTTGAGCCATAAGCTGCTCTTAAAAATGTTTGCAATTCGGTCTATGACCGACATTTTGTGTACCGAAAACTACGGCATCTAAATGACAAATCCCCTTTATTAAAATCTAACAAGGCTTATGCCTCTGTGAACGCCTCTGTATCATCCTTAATTCCCTTGGCGTTTAAATAGTTATTCACCCCCTCAATAAAAATTTGCACTGGTTGGGAAAGAACATGGTCAACATTGCCTCAAAAAGGGCTAACTCCAGCATTTATGCTTGTCATTTTGTGCACCAGTGTCTGGCTTGTACTTGCGTCAGCCATTTTGCTTTCTTTATGATACTCTTATGCTTTAGGATTCGCCCCGACCTCAGTAACATTGATATATTTATGCGCACACAAACCACCAACCCAAAATTAATAATATATCATTCACCAATAGAAAATAAAGTAAACATGCACCAATCCAACAAACCACTATTTGCAACTAGCTGTTTCTCAGGTTCAAGGTTGATCAGCTGATTTACTGTTACAAGGTCATGTTGGTCTATAAAAAATGGGAAGCTAGTGAGAGAAAGAAAATTTATCTCGAACCAAAATCTGATGAGTTAGCGCAACTGTTCACCCGGCCGCCTCTCTCTCTCTCTCGTATCTCTCTTCCTCTCTCTTCTCCCTCTCTCCTCCTCTCTCTCTCTCTCATGCCATGTACAAAACGAAACTTATAGTACCACTTTTTCTAATGCATTTCAATACAATAAAGCCACTAATATCCACCGAATCCCAAGGGACATCAAAATAAAATGCAATTGTGAGCAAATTAACACCAATAAAAAAAAAGAAAAGTATACACTGACGTCTTCATAGGTCCGAAATCAGTACCCGGCTACACTTGCAACCGTGTAATTAATTCCTGTTATGATATGAATTCACTCCCACCCCCCCTGAAACACAGGAACACGTCTTTACACTAAGCAGCAACTAAGATGACTGCCCGCGGTAACTACATGGCTTAAAATTCCCCTCAAATCAGCAATAGTCAGTTGCTCTATACATAATTATAACCACTTTCCCCAGAATAGGCCTAACCTATCTATGTAATTCTAGTCTCTTCGGAGGCGTTACCTATAGGCTTTAATGTACCTTATAACTGCTAGCCACCGAAAATCTTTAATGAGGCCAAAGGACACTCGTTTGAACAAATGAAAACAAAACATCTAACTGGTAATGTAGCCTACCTTTTTTCTGTTGAATGCCATCTCTGGAGTTGGCTGAAAATCAGTTTCAAACTAGGCTAATGTAAATTCTTGTGGTTACAAAAATATACTTTTTAGTTCCCAAAATTAGCCATGAAAATGGAATCAAATTAATTAAACTTGACTCAAAAAGAAACATTAAACTATCATATTCCTCTCAAAATCATATTTAAGTAAGTATCCCCTTTACCCCTAAGTGTCCAAACATTCATAGTTTATTAATAGTCAAAATTAGTCTAGAGAAACCCATAAGGTGACTTCGAATCCATCTGAAACAAAGAGACCATAATTATGACTCCATAAAACATTAAAGTTCGTCAATAGAGAATGTGTGCTGCACCTCACCTCCCTTTCTCTAGAACTCAAGTAATTGTCACTTCAAATGTTAATTTTTTCAAAATTTCTCGTTCTACGGTACCTGTCCGATGGACCTGCAACACCTCTTCTGTGGTGTGTTCCACAATTTATCAATCAACTTCAGTGAGTCCCCCTTGGCAACCTTACCCCTAGATTACATGTTATTTTCTGTTCATTACGAACACACACATCAATTGGCACACGAGAGGCATGCATGCTTCATACATGAAACTCGTGATCTTCGAAGTGCGTCACTGACCTCAATTGTGCGCTGGTAAGCTTTCCTGTTTGGTTTTTCATTTCAGCATCTTCGAGGAATCCAGCATTTTGCATCTGTCTCTAACCAGCAGGAACTAAGGTTATCAACCCGACTAATATTATATACATACACACACATATATATAAATTTCAATAAATATTCACTTTTGGGACACCTGCGACGTTAATATATAAGTAAAGTAAAGGTATCTAATCATTACAGGTGTAATGAAATATCCTGAAATATATTGGGTATTTTTCTGCACTACGTTATAAGTGCATAATTATGATAAAATGTTAAAGTCTTCTGGGAAAAAATCGAAATCCTGAAGACCATATGAGGCAAAATAGGTCAGAGTCCGTTATTAGCTATATATATATATAATATATATATATATACTATATATATATATATATATATATATATATATATATATATATATATATATGTGTGTGTATGTGTGTGTGTGTGTGTATGTATTTATCATTATTATTTTATATTCTATTATGTAAATCACAAGGGGGAAAATAATAGACCGAAATTGATGATGAATAGGAGATAGAAGAAAACGGAGAATTAACGGAGGGGTAACTACTGACATAACATAAGGATTGGTCAGTCATTTCTTCCATAAGCATTCAGTAACTACGAACTCTATATGAGTAAGGATATATAATGTATATATCGGTATGCAATATCATATATGTTATATATGATATTGCATACCGATTTTCTCTTTAAAAGATAAATAAAAAGAAATGTGATAAAGGAACGAATAAGAGAAAGAAAATGTTCTATTTATTCCCATAAGTCTATAATTATTAGTCTTTTTTATTGGTACTAGGAGACATCATTTGGGTCTTTAAAAAATGTTGTTGAGTCGTGAGCTGTTGTTAAGTTTTAGTAATAACCGTTCTAAAAGGTATGTAATTTAATAAAAAAAAAACTTATGAGTAATAGATCAGGTTATCTAGCTTTAGGTGCGTCAGTAATAAATCAGGTTATATAGCTTTAGTTGCGTCAGTAATAAATTTAGGAATGTTCAACGAAATTAGTTTGATCAATGGACGTTTTTTAAACAAAGTCACACTCGATTCGAAGAACAAACAGTTGTAATGTATACTTGTAACAAATGTAACAAACCCTGGTTTCATTTTTCATTCAACGATGTCCCTTATAGATTATAGTGGTAGCAGGGAAGATATAAGCTAGGTAGTCTATTCTATAGAACTAAACCATTCAAACTATACTAATTTCTGAATATGCTCGCTCTATCATTTAAACCTTATTCTGATTGTGAAATGATT
>NC_087201.1:116191197-116231197 GCF_015104395.2 Macrobrachium nipponense
ATCCTTTTCTAATCTGTCTTTCTCAAACCTCAAGAAAACATTTTCATTTTCCTTGATTACTTCCTCGAACTTTTGACTTACATCCAAATTCCTTGCTTCTTCCCTGCCTGGATGGTCGCCTTCTTCTTTACTGGAACGTTCATATACTACTTCGTTATCCGGAACATGGTCTTCTTCAAAGCCAGAGTGATCAATTTCGTCCTCCTGATTTCCAGCCTCATCAAGACAGGCAGAGCTGTCGGAGGCCATGAAATCGACAAAGAACTGAACCATTTTAATGCTAAATCCACGAAGTATAAATACTCCAGTGAATAGCATAACAATAATGGCAAACAATGTAATCACGCTGGGGACTTGAACCATGGAGCCAAAGCACTGTGCAAGCACAACTGTAAGCAAACTAAGAAACATCTTTGTTCGTTACAAATCAACTCTCTTTCCTTATCATTACTTTTAAAAAATCACACGTGACGTGTCTGGATTCTGGAGTCATTTCTGGTTCCGCCGGAGCCGATCCTGTCTTCGGGAATGTTTGCTGATCCCCGGACGCAGTAGATGTGTCTGGATTCCGGAGTCAATTTTGGCTTCACGGGAGCTGCTTCCGTCTTCATATGTATTAGAAGAGGGGAATTCCTATGCAGTCCCCAGGGTCTTTCTGAATGATCCTGGAGCCAGTCTTTACACACATACTCAAACACAAGCGCGCGCGCGCACGCACACACATATAGTATATATATATATATATATATATTATATATATATATATATATATATATATATATATGTTTGTGTGTGTGTGTGAACTCTATTTTTAGTACAAAATAGCTGACAACAGATACACTATTTAGGTTATAAATAAGAAAGCTAATTAGAATGCAAATTTATTATCGACTAAATACTTTCGTACAAGAATATTAATTTGATAATTTGCCTCCTCAGTTCCTGCTGCATTTTTTAGAGCAGGAGTACTGTTGACACAGTTGACCTTTGACATAGAAAAATATTTTAAATGCTAGTTATCATTTCAATAAGAATAATTATATTTTGTATTGATAAATCCCGTCAATTCAAATTCATCTTTTAAATTAAGTAAACTGGATGTCCCTAAATTAACACACTTTATAGTTGTTAGCTTAGTTCCAAGTAAAAATTGGTCAATATATTTCCCTTTTATAAGTATTATTTCTTATTTCAGTATAATTTGGTTCATATATTTTTTATTTAAAAGTATTAACTTGGTTTCAAGTGCGAATTGACAAACATATTATGTTCTCGTTATTAGTATTAGCTCAGGGTTTAATGTAAATTGACCAATATATTTTCACAATATAAGTATTAGCTCAGTTTTAAGTATAAATTGTCCAATACACCTTTACTTATAAGTATCAGCCTAGGTTTCAGTGTAAAATGAAAAAACGTTTCCATTTTATAAATATTAGCTCAGCCCTAAGTATAAATTGACCCATATATTTTTAACTTTATAAATATTAGCAGGGGCATTTTCACTTAACAAGTATCAGATCAGGTCATAATATAAATCGACCAATATATTCAAACTATACAAATTTTACCTCGATTATATAGGTTAGTATATTCTCACTTTGTAAGTACTAAGTCATTTGAAATTCTCAGGAGCCTTCAGATTCCAGTTCAGTTCCTAGAACCTGTACGATACTACTCCTGAGGCATGACGTCACGAGGTTACGGGAAGCGGAAGGTGATTGGCTCCAAAACCAGACACATAATCGCTGCTAAAAATCCAATGATGACACCAATAAACGCAGCTTGAAAAGGAGAAAATATTCTCATTGTTAAATAGGTTAAAACTGGACGTAAAGGTCGCCACTAGCATTCGCTGATACCTGCGTAGTTATGCCCGCGCAGTCGGCCTGTGCAAGCAAAACAATCCACTAACGTTCTGTTATACCTCAGGCAAAACAGAAGCTTATTGGGTTCGGTTTTGCCTGTGCAGGTATAACTGAACGTTAGTGGTGGCCTTTAAGATTCATAGTTTTTTCTTGCTAATTTTGACGCAATACAATATCATAGTTTGATTTTGGCAAAATTTTAAATATACAAACTGGCTGAATCTATATATATATATATATATATATATATATATATATATATATATGTGTGTGTGTGTGTGTGTGTGTTAATGTATCCGTACTATGTTTTCCTCTGTAAAATCAGTTTGCCTTAGTAAAGGGTCGGAACAAGACCGAAAGTACTCGGCTATCTCGCTTTTTCATTTTTTCCTTCGCAGCAAAAACCTTTATTTATACATAGCATCACGTTTTATATACTTCGTGATCAAGTTATTCATATATATATATATATATATATATATATATATATATATATATATATATATATATATATATATATATATATATATATATATACATACACGTGCGTGCACACACACATATTTATTTCCATAAAATAAAAATGGCAGAAAAAGACCCACTAGTAAATAACCCCAGTGACAAACACACCATTAACAAATTATTTTCAAAGGTAATATCAAGTCAAGAACTGACTTAGAACTGTCCTAGAACCACTTAAGAAAGTGATTGCTAAAAGACCTGTCTCACAGAACCCCCTGTTCACCGTAGCCATCTTTCGTCAAAACAAAACTGAATCCTTTTGGACAGAGAGACACATCTCAGACTCATTGTTGCAGCAAGATTTAAAAATATAACAATAAAAGCAAAACTGATCAGTGCAAACCGACACGGTACTTCAAAGACACGACATACAACCAATAGCAATTTTTATAGCAAGAATTAAAGCAAAAAAACAAAAGTAGAATAAAAATGAACACAAAAGTCATTCTCATTGCAACCTGACACGAACAAGCAATTAAACTCACTTGCAGCTGAGTGAGGGTGGAAGGCGAGGTCACTGATTGTCCTCCTTCAGGTCTGGGCAGCGAAATCTTTCGGATTTCGTCGTCCTTCCACTTGATGACGAGCCCTCCTTCGTTCATCCTCAGCACACTTCGATTTTACAAGTGTAAAACGGATATAATTGGTAATCAGAACCTTAAAGTTCAAGACTGGTCTAGGAAAGTACAATGTTTCACTTAGAATCTATAATACCAACAACTTATTATCATAAAAAGTGTTATCAACAGCTTAGTATGATCTTTCCTGGATAGTAACACCCCATGGATTTGCGTGGATCGTTGTCTAGGACTAATATTTCTTGGGGGTTCATTGTCTTTATATGATACTGACAGCCTTTTGTTTATGCTTTTACGGTCATCCCCAATGGGCTAGTACTAAACACGCCGCGAAGGTGGATACTTACTGGGATAAAACCCTTGGGGTCACTATCTAAGTTAGATTCTTTTAGGCTCAATGCGAATGGAAAGATTCCAGGAACCTTTTGTCCTAGAGCGGCAGCCCGGACCATTGAGATACAACAAACAAGATACCGACTGTAATCCCTACTGGTATTTAGGAATAGACTTGTAAACTGTGAAACTGGCCGTCTGCCGAAAATATATGGGTGGCTTACTTAAAAAGCACCACTAATTGCCTGTTAGATTTTGGGTCTAGATCCAATATATGAGAACAGATGAAACTAATATATAATATATCTGCAGACTCTCCTGATTATAGAATGACCAGTAACACATTTTGGAGGGTGAGTTCCCCCCTGACAAACGCACTGAAAAGAGGCGGTTAATTGGATCTAGATCCAACTTAGGAGATACCAAGTAAAATTTACACTACAATAGCACTGCACATCATAGAATACTGTGGTGGTAATGACAGACATTTTAGTGGGTGGTTACCCCCTGACAGACGCCCCACAACGAGTTGGGAGGGGGAGGGGGAGACAGGATCTGCATCCAACATTGGAGATCCCAAGTAACATTTGTACTATAATAGCACTTCATATCCTAGAATGCTGTGATGGTAATGCCAGACATTTTAGTGGGTGGTTTCCCCCTGACAGACACCCCACAACGAGTTGGGAGGGGGAGGGGGGGAGGGAGACAGGATCTGCATCCAACATTGGAGATCCCAAGTAAAATTTGTACTACAATTAGCACTGCACATCCTAGAGTACTGCGGTGGTAATAACACATTTTAGTAGGCAGTTACCCCATGACAGACACCCCATGAGGAGTTGGGAGGGGGAGTGGGAGGTGGAGACAGGATCTGCATCCAACATTGGAGATACCAAGTAAAATTTGTACAATAGCACTGCATATCCTAGAATGCTGTGATTTTAATGTCAGACATTTTAGCGGGTGGTTTCCCCCCAGACAGACATAACCAACGATTGGAGGGGAGAGATGGGACACCTTGAAATGATCTATCTTGAAAATCTATCATAGGCAATATTAATATTAGAAATATGGTAATTATCTTAAATTTGTGAGGCTAATAAAATGTAAAAGACGAAAAATTCAAGAAATATTGTGATGTTTCAGGATAAGAATTACTGCCCGAGTTATTTTTTAAAATTCCTATTGAAGTATGGATTGCATCACCTCATTAATTCCATCACATGTATATGAAAAACTATGTATGAGACTTACTACTTTCTATAGTTTCACACACACACACATATATATATATATATATATATATATATATATATATATATATATATATATAATATATATATATATATATATATATATATATATATATATATATATATAGTATATATATATATATATATCATATATATATATATATATATATATATATATATATATATATATATATATTATATATATATATATATATATATATATATATTATATATATTATATAAATATATATATATATATATATATATATATATATATATATAGATATATATATATATATATATATATAGTGATATATAAAATATATATATGGAAGCACTATCCTTTGGTGTGGAGTTATTCCTTCACACAAAGTAGTATTTTTTTCTGAATGGCAGGGGTCACAAGTGACAACAGCTACATGTATGTGTGCTGAGCACTTTTGAATTATTAAACCATTCATATGGTGCCACTCTCAATTCCTCTAAAAAAAGAAATGTAAGATAAGTATTCTCGTTTTAATAGCGTCTTTGGTCATAGTTAGGGCAGTGCAGCCATGTCGAGGTTCGTAGCCAACTGAATTGTTCTTTACTTGCTGTTGGTTCGTGTGGATGAAATGGAATTTTTATCGGATATGGGAGTTGGATTAATATTAAGACCAAAGTCCCATCATGAAGAGCCGTTTTAGCACCCGCACATCCACAAAGAGATGATGTATCACAACACAAATAATTACTGGAAACTGAAATGTGAATGAATTGTTCAAGATTGGCTAACTACAAAACATTTTCCCCCATTCTATTCCCCCTCCCGAAGTTGATGATCATACAACTTGGAGCTACTGACTCCCAAATTAAGTAGGCCTATAATAGCATGTCAATTATCTAATAGTCCACTTATTTTCGGCTGCCCAACTCAAATTGATCTGTAAGCTTTTACCAGGTATCCGGTACCATATATATTCAGGGAAGAAAATTTAAACTTGACTAAAAAATTGTACTTACGGGAAAATTAAGGCGAAAATTGCCCGCAGTTTGATGTTTAAAGCCAGCTGAGTGCAGAGCCAAAATATATAGGGTCTGCTCAACTCGGCAGTGGGGGCGGAGCTAATCCTGTGATGTCACAAGAGTAACATTTCCCGTGCTTCTCCATTGAATTACTTGAAGAATGTTTAGTTTTTCTACGTTTAATCCATATCACGTGGTGATTTTGATAAAATCTTGGTAAAATCTGTAAAGAGGT
Source organism: Macrobrachium nipponense (assembly GCF_015104395.2). Classification (NCBI taxonomy): domain Eukaryota; kingdom Metazoa; phylum Arthropoda; class Malacostraca; order Decapoda; family Palaemonidae; genus Macrobrachium; species Macrobrachium nipponense. The sequence goes on from NC_087201.1 coordinate 116,196,995, forward strand.
CACATGCTTGATGTTTTTTAATACCCATTCAAAGTATATAGGGTCTGCTCAACTCGGCAGTGGGGGCGGAGCTAATACTGTGACGTCACAAGAGTAACACTTCTTGTGCTTTTCCATTGAATTACTTACAGAGCCTTTAGTTTTTATACATTTAATTCATATCGCATGGTGTTTTTCATAAAATCTTGATAAAATCTGTAAAGAGGTCACATGTTTTATGTTTTTTAATACCCATTCTCTCATTTAGTCACCAAGCCTTGTTTTATTTCACATAAAATATACCAGTTTCAACACATAGCTACTCCAGTTTTCTTTATATGTTTTTTCTTTACCTATTTATTTACTTACGTATATACTGGTTTGCTGTATTCTCTTCAAATCCATTTTTTATAACATGACAACTCTCTCTCTCTCTCTCATTCAGGTAGTAATATCATCAAGATTATAAATATTTGTTAAGAAATGTATTTATTTCTGTCACTGTGTTCATACCTCACTTTGAAAAGCAACTTTTTTTATGCTAAAGGTTAGAATGAGAGATTAATTATATTTTCCAAATCTTAGTATGAACACTACTTGTTATGCACTAAATACAAAGAAAATGTGGATACTGGCAGTGTAAAAAATGGCAGTTGCATTTGCATGACTTGACCACGAAAAAAAAACCATATCAATAGTATAAGAATTACATCATATACGATATAAGGTATCAAAGGAATAAATGAAATGATGAAGACAATGATACAGGGAACACATTTCCAGCAAATTTCTCATTAGCACTTCATATCATAAATATACTTCCGAACACATAAGTTTACATATAACATAAACTGTATACATAAAGGTATTAATTATGCATGCCTCAAACGATTATGATATTTTCGGAAAAAAAAGTACAAAAAGGTATTCGTCAGTCTGGGTGGATGTAACTGATGACGTTTCACAAGGGGCGGGGCTAGATTTCAGATCTCTCACGAACGCTTAATTTTTTATAATTTTTGCGTGCGTAGATAATTTTTCCTGTGCGCGATTATGTGTTTGAAAGTAATTGTAATTGTAATGTGCCATATACCAATTAAAAGGGCATTCTTTGTACTTTTACATGCTATATGGCAAAATGTAATAAGATGAAAAATTATGTAAGAAAAATGTGGTAAATATTTACATAAAATTTAAACATTTTGGTCCGTCTTTGACCTAGAATTCCTCGAAAATTTCTGAGAACACATATAAATTTTATTTATGCATTATATAGTAAATTTTATCAGCTTTCTAATCCATTTTTCAGTTTCTTTCTACCTTCATCCCTTAGTCAGCTATGCTACGAAACGTGAATGTATGTAGGTTGACGGATGAAGTAATTGCACATTTTTGTGTGCGTAGATAACTTTTTCTGTGCGCGCTTGTGGGTTTGAAAGTAATCATAATTGTAATGTGCCATATATCATTTGAAAGAGCATTCTTTGCACTTTAACGTAGTATATGGCAGCATGTAATAAGAGGAAAATTTATATAAAAAAACTCCATCGCAAAAATAGTTATATAAAAATTTTATCGTAAATATAGTTTCACAAAGATATGGTCCTTTTGTAACTGATGACGTTACATAAGGGGCGGGGATAGGTTTTAGTACCGCCTCATGAGTAGACCCTATATACTTTGACTCTGGCTGAGTGTGTTTGTAACTTCCCGCTGGCACGCACCACAGCCAGCCTATGCAGTGTTTCAATACAATCTATCGATGCTGGCTTTAACGACCATTATTCGGCTAATTTTCTCCCTAGTAATATTTTTACTTTCATTGTTCATTATTCCAGTAGACAGGTACAACATCATATAATATCCTCATGTTTGTTCAGTGTATTTACCATTGCTAATATGATTTATAATGCGTCTCCAACACAGTCATAAAAATCGGACAACCCAAAGTGCAAATATGTCAGCTGTGTGCAAGGCATAGGGCGTCAATCACTGGAGTAGCGATCTCCCTGCCGAGAGTGACTCCGGGAGGCCATATTGAAAGGTCTCGGTACAGCTGTTAGTACTATATTTTATTACTTTTATTTTTTTAATCTTTATTATTATTATTATTTGACCCAATTTCACAGAGAAAAATTACCTTATGAAAACAGGCCTAAGCACTCCAACCATTGTGGTTAAGGCCTAAGCATCTGCTCTTGGATGTAAGCAGTGTGAAGCATAAATGGTTCCTGTGTAAATTACAGGACTTTCTTTGCACACAGTAGCGAAGCACTTACTAAACAGTAATGTAGTACAATCACTAAACAGTAACATTCACAATGCACATACACTCAGTAAGCACTCACACTTATATACATTCACTATTACACACACACACACTTAACATACACTCACACTCAATAACACCAAACACACTGAATACCCAACACTCACTAGGCACTCGCTAAACACTAAATCCTACCTAAACGCTTAAAACACTAAACTCACTAAATACTCATTATACCCCAAACACTCGGTAAACATTCACTAAACACTCACGTAATTCTAAACATTAATTAAACACTAAACACCCACTAAACCCTAAGCACATTAAATGCTAAATGCTTATCAAACCCTAAACACTTATTAACTACTAAACAGTGAATGATCATCCACTCATTAAAAACTCAATAAACACTTACACACTAAACATACGCTAAACACTAATATTCACAAGACATTCACTGAATACTTACTAAACATTCACCACACAAACAATCACAAAACTTTAACTGAACCTAAACACTCACTAAACATTCACTGAATACTTACACACTAAACAGTCACTAAACCCTAAGCACTCACTGCACTGAATACTTACACACTAAATATTCACTAAACACTAACATTAACAAGACATTCACTAAACGCTCACTTAACATTCACAAAACATTCACTAAAACCCTAAAGACAAAACATTCATTGAATACTTACACAATAAACATTCAATAACATTCACTAAACCCTAAAGACTCGGTAAACATTCACTGAATACTGACACATTAAACAGTCACTAAACCCTAAACTAAACATTCATCAAACACTTACTCATGAACATTCACTAAACGCTTACTCACTAGACCCTAACAATTCGCTAAACACTTACTCATTAAACATTAACAATAAAAAAATTCACAATCACACTCATTTTTCATTTCTCTTGTTTTCTTTACATTAATGCCAGGTGATTATTATTTATTTTTTTTTTTTTTTGGTCTAGTTTGCTCTTATATTTATTCATAGTCTTCTTGAGAGAATGGAAATGTTCGAAATAACTTGGTGTGTAGAGAGATTGTTTAAAAAATAGAGATCCTCTGTGTCCTTCCTCAGCCAGGTGTTATATCTGACGAGTTTTACACCAGATGAAAAAAAAAATCGACTATAGTAACAACAATATTCATTCCTAAAACTGATAATACAAAAATGTATCCATGATTTCATTTGTATGAAAGTCAGTTGAAACCAAAAGAAGGTAGTCTTGCTTCGATAAAACAAACCGAGTAGGCTATAGCGCAATTATGATGATCTGGGGCCGCATACTCAAAACTTCCAAAGGCGCCTTTTGTGACAAAGGCGCCGTTCCTGTCGGCCGTTATTACTCGAAAGGCTCATACTCAAAACACCAAGTGCGCCCCGCCATCTTGGAAATATGGCGCCGTGAGAGCCTTTGCGCTAGGGCTGGTTAGAGCAGCCTTTGAGGTTGGGAAAGGCAACTTTGGGATTGACAACAAGTAAGAAGAGGATGTCTCTTACCTCTTGTATACGTCAATGAACGCCATTATACAGTTTTATTTTGCAAGTTACTCTAATTGCTTTGTAATAGTGTGATTTTCCTCTGCAGACGTTAGATTTAAAGTTATTGGATGTGTATTATTTAAAATGATTTCATATATACAATCTAAAATTCCTATATTATAATCTGATTGTTTTGACCTTTAGTTATTGTATATCTTATAAGATGTTCATGTATAATCAATGCTAGAAAAACAATATATTTTTTTGTCTTGTTTAATAAATCTCAGTACAGAAAATATATCTTTATACTATGTACTATATGCAAAGGTGAAAATATGTATGCAATTTCCCTGCCTTATCATTTCTCATCTGGTACTCATAAGGCACATTAAACATAGGTTAAAGTGGTTTGAGATAAGTACAGTACTACATACAGTGACTCACATTATGAAATAAATGCCACCTAGATACAATAAGTTATGAAAGAAATGAATTTGATGTTCATATTACCTAGATACAAATAGGTTACTGTATCACTGAATGACCCTTAATAATAGCAGTATCAGTGTATCACATAGTACATTTTTCTAGAAAAGAAATAACAATAAAAGTAAATAAAAAATAAAAACTTACAATAAGAGAGAGGTAACTGAGCTCACAGAGGTATCATTTTATACTATTATAAATAAGAAAACATGCTTTATAGCCAAAATAGAGAAATAACATGAAATAGCATTGTAAATACACAAAAACTGTACTAAACTTATCACAATAACACGAGATCACAAGAAGCACGATATAATGGAAGTTGTAGATTTTGCACATTTTCATTCACTATTAATTACCAGGGGCCATGACAGAACCAATATGACAGCCATTTCAGTTGATGTCGCCAAAGATACTTCCCTATCTATGATGCCATAAGCTATATTCATAGTCATCCTGCCATTATCTCCGAACTGATTGCCAATGAGGACAAAACTTCACCATTCTCGTAGCCATCATGCCTGAATGTGTTTTCAGTGTACGGCATACTAAGTGAGAGGAAAAGAAAATAACGAGTTGCACGTGGGACCACATAACATTGCATTCGCTCGCTTTCACCGCTCTTATACCAAGTAACGAATTATCAATAGCTAACCACCCAGGAAATTAAAAAGGATTCAGAGACTTTACTTTTAAGCATTGAAGACAATTCAATTTAGAAGCAGTACATTTGGTATATAACATACCGAAATCTCAAAATATTTTGCGATCATTAGAAAAGGAGGGATAAATGCCCACAAAATAGATTTCCTCTTCAATATCACAACAGAAACGATCTTAAACTTAAAAGACACCTGAAACGACGTAAAAACGACAATTTAATTTTTTTTTTAAATATAAATATCATTAATGTAAAGATAAAGCCCAGTAATGTAAATTTCAGCTATCAAATACATAATATTCTGGAATACCTAATAAGGTATAGCTATTATTTCCTTTTGTAAACGTTTTAACTATTATATAGGATTCTGGAATAATGAATAAGGCAGAGCTATTAAAATTCCCTTTCACATCACTGTCAGTAACTAAGATATAGGGTTCTGGAATAACTAATAACACAGCTATTAAAATTTCCTTTCAAATCACTGTCATTAACCAATATATATAGTTATGGTATAACTAACAAGGAAGAGCTATTGAAATTTCAATTCAAATCACTTTCAGTAACCAAGATATAGGATTCTGGAGTAACGAATAAGGGAGAGCTATCAAAGTTTCATTTCATATCACTGTCATTAACTAAAATATATAGTTCTGGTATAATTAACAAGGTAGGATTCTTGAATAATGAATAAGGCAGAGCTATTGGAATTAAAATTCAAATCACTGTCAGTAACCAAGATATAGGGTTCTGGAATAACTAATAAGGTAGAGCTATTGAAATTTTAATTTCAAATCACTATCGGTAACTAAGATATAGGGTTCTGGAATAACTAATAAGGTAGAGCTATTGAAATTTTAATTTCAAATCACTATCAGTAACTAAGATATAGGGTTCTGGAATAACTAATAAGGTAGAGTTATTGAAATTTTAATTTCAAATCACTATCAGTAACTAAGATATAGGGTTCTGGAATAACTAATAAGGTAGAGCTATTGAAATTTTAATTTCAAATCACTAAGTTCTGAAATAAATACGGCAGAACTATGAAAATTTCTTTTCATACCACTGTCATTAACTAATATCAATGGTTCTGGAATAACTAATAAGATAAAGCTAATGAAATTTCCTTTCATTTCACTGCCAGTAACTATGATTCTGGAATAACTAACAGAGCTATTAAAATAAATTCCCTTTCATATCACTATCAGTAAATATATGGTTCTGGAATAACGAGTATGGCAGAGCCATTAAATTTTAGTTTCATATCACTGTCATTAATTAATATACAGGTTTGCGTAATTAAGAATACTAAATTTGCAATAGGTACCAGTTAAGCAACTAGAGGATTTTTTGGGCACTTCTCTATATATAAGATACGATAAGATGACTCTTACTACTTCAAGGCCGTAATGCACGAAAAGAGGTCCACTATTAATAGCCTACCCATGACAACTCTTCATTATCACAAAGGAAACGAGCATAAAATACCTCGAATAGCTCGAGTATAAAACTCGCGAGTTCGAAATATATTTACTTAAACGCGAAGTCAACGAGAATCCGCCGAAGTTCACTTTCTAAATGTTAAATGCAATTGAACACTATTAGATTTAATACAAAATACACATAAAAATACAAATTCACGATATAAACCCAGCCCAGTACAGGCTCTAAGGTAGTCAACGTATTCACTTAACCGAGTCAAAAATGCACTGATTTTCGGAGGACGGGAGTCGGGAGGTCGCCTTGTCTGGAACGCAGGAGAGAGACAAGTCGTAAACTAGAGCGAATTTGACCATTAGGTTGTTATATTGTCCTCAACGAGACACTTCGACGACAATGACGACGTGGAATAGTTAGACCGAATTGATCGAAGACCAGAAGAGAATGCTGACGTTATGTCAATAAGTTCTTCGTTTATTCCTCACTTTATCGTCTCATTTCCCTTTTCATCAATTGATGTATTGATGCAGAAATTTATGATGGAATAACAAAACACGCAACTAAAATGTATTTGATTTTAAAAATGCTTCCCTTGAGGCGTCATGTCTTCACAAGAACACTCGTGTAGTGTAACAAAACAAGAGAAGATAAACGGAAATATTTTGCAGCAGAGAGCTTGTTTGATAGTATCATGTATGTATGACTGCTTCGATTATGATATCTGAATATAGTATAATAATAATAGCAATACCATATATACAGTATACTCACTCTCTCCCTCTCTCTTTAGCTATTGCGTTACTGCAAGCCATTTGCATTGAACATCGTTATGTTCTTGGTAACAGATCAGCCGCGAAAAAAAATAAACATAACACCATATATGTGTCACTGTGGAAGACAGCTACCCTCATTCTTCATGGTTATAAAGAGGCTACGAAAAGAGAAAGTATTCCCTGTAAAATACCCTCCAGTCTGTGTGTAATCCCCTACCAGGAAATGAGCACCTGTCAACCATCGCTGTTAACTTGATTATGAACAGCATCAGTTTTCTTGGATACGTTAAATCATTACTATTAATTATTTTGTATTTTGTTTTATTTTATGTTTGTTTATCAGTCCTATTTGACTGGGTAGTTTTTATAGTGGTGGGGGTTGGGGGAGGAGGGGGGAAGGGTTCTGGGTTGCATTCTGCCTCCTTAGGAGTCCATCACTTTTCTCACTATGTGCAGTTACTAGGAGCACACTCTTCTGCACGAGTCCTGGGACTACTTCGGCCTCTAGTTTTTCCAGGTTCCTTTCAGGGATCTTAGGATCGTGCCTAATGTCCTTTTCAGGGATCTTAGGATCGTGCCTAATGTCCTTTTCAGGGATCTTAGGATCGTGCCTAATGTCCCTGTCGTTATGGGTACAATTTCCACGGGCACGTCCCACATCCTTCTTATTTCTATTTTCAGGTCTTTATATTTATTGATTTTTCCTTTTTCTTTCTCAGCTACTCTTGTGTCCCGTGGTACTGCGACATCAATGATTATTATTATTAATTATGTTATTCATTCGCTTGTTTTGGTCGTTATCTTTCAGTTACGTTATTCAACATGTACTACAGTGGTGCTCAAATCTCATGCGACATGATTCTTTTTGTATCGTCCAGATTCCCAGACTAACCGTGACGTTGCCAAGTAGTGTTAAACTTTTTATTTTTTTCTAATATCATACAGTCAACAAGTTTGCGGATTCACAGCTAGCCATATTTTTCTTATGGTTATATAAATATGATCCCTTTTTATGCATTGGTATGTTTCGTAATCTGTGTGATTTGAACTGATTTTTTTTTTATGTTGCTTAGTTCAAAGTGCGGTGTGATAAGGTTAGCGGTGCCATCAATGAAAGCACTCTTAACATGCTCCTCGAACTGGTCAACATAACTACCTACGTCTGCAGCATTGTGGCAGTAGACCTAATAAGCTCAACAGTCAACAACATCTTCAAAGTATGAATATGAATTACAACCACTTTTCTTTGAATGTTGAAGTTTTAGGCTGTGTTTAAGCCGCCTGTATGTTGCAAAATGATTTATAGGCCTAAAAAAATATTCTAAACCTTCTGGAATGTAATCTGTTACTAATGTTTTTATTTGTAAAGATTACCTGTTCTTTGAGGAATAAAAGATGATGATGATTTTGATTATATAGAGAAGATGGGTATTAATCGAAATATCATAAGTATTAATATCAAGGTGTATGGAACACTTGTTTTTCAACTGGTTTAAAATATTATTTTCTTAAAATGACCTTCTGCTCGTTTATGGTGTATAATTAATTCTTTCATAAGGTAACTTGAAGTGCAAGAATGTATAGATAACCTCATATCTCTTTCTGGCCAGAAATTGTTAATAGAGAGATGTGACTGTTAAGTGTAAAGTAAAGAAAACTAACACCTAGGCCTAGGAAAAATATCTTGGCTTTGACAAAAGAATAATTGCATGTGCGAATATTTGCTATATGCCATCATTTTTTAAATATTTAAGAATTATAACAAATGATTATGTATGAAAATCCAACTATTACTCTAACACATATAAAGTAAGTGTTTTCAAGATAATTTCATTGTCGCTACTCATTGTAGACCTACTTATGTTACACCTGGTGGTTGTTGTTGTACTGACACTAATGACGTCACACACTCTCCCCTCACAAGTTGATATAGGTGGGCGCATTCTACTTTTGTATATACATATTTACATTTTTTCAGCATTGAGGTGTAAAAGCAATCAAATAGGACTATTTCAAATTTGATGTTGCCTTGGAAGCATTATTAATGTTATGAAATTTTTTCCCGTTTTTTTATTTAACATTTGAACTGATGCTTGATGACGACTTTATTTTGGTCAAATGCTTCAGCGATGTGTGAACGAAAGTTTTGAAAATGTTTCGAAAGAGTTTTTTCTGAAATTTGGCTACACTTTAGTTTTCTTACAGTTTTGAAATATATGACAGATTTCACTCGTATGAAACATATCATGGCCTTATTGTAAGCAATAATCAAGTTTTCGCATCGAAATAATAGATAAATAGGGAGCATGCTAGGTTGCCAGTTAGTGAATTTTGAACGAAATCCTATGAAGTCATGTCACATGAGATTTGAGCATCACTGTATAGACGGCCAACGAAGAATTGGCGTAGTTTCTTAATTCATTGTTCGTTTTGGAAATATTGCCATATGCAGGTGCCAGATTATTTACTTAACAATAAATAACATTTCCTTTCAAAGGTGCTATACTTGAAATAAATTACATTAGAACCGAGTAGACTTATTCAACGTATTAAAGATAATTTATTCTGCACAAAAAGTAAGGAAAAATATACCGATGGGTCCACGATTTCTAATTTTATTCTCAACTCTAGCTTCGTGACAGCATACCGAAGATTTTGAAGTTGGCTTTGCTGCCGCTCGAGTCTTGACTCAACGTATCGTACTGCACTGGGGTGATGTCATTTCGTCTCCTACAGTCGATAAATAATACATCAAAGCGTTAACATTCTTTGAAAACGATGTTTAGTTAAACTAATTTTGTCCTTTGATCAATAAAATAATTTGCATGACACATTTAGTGGGCCTAAATTGGACTTTGATTTTCGCACATGATTAGCCTAGGTCTATTTTCAGCAGCAGTATACTCTCTCGGATACGTAATATTAATGAATATTTAAATCATATATATATATATATATATATATATATATATATAATATATATATATATATATATTAATCTGCTTTATTTGACTATTCCCGTTATTCTTGTTTTATTAGCCATGTTCGCCTTTCTTCTTATCCTTTTCATAATTGCTTAACATAATTAACTCAGACCTAGCTATTCAAAGTCAAAAAGCAATCATAAAAAAATCAAACGAATAAAATTCAGTCTTATTTTCCATCGAATTCCCTGCATATCATCCTGTTTCATTTGGACACCTTGGAAAGCTGTGGGAGTCAAAACTGACGAATACGTTAAGAAAGGCTTACTTTCCTTAAAGCTTTCTTAGGTTGATTTTTCTGTAGCTATTCATTTCTTCTAAATAGAAATTAATTCAAATTAGTTTCACATGTATACCTACTAGACCTACTACCATAAGCATATTATAAGTAGCTGAAAGGATAAGAAATATGAAAGGTGACGTTCTCGTTTAAGTCTATTTCATATGTTTTTTTTGTTTTTTTTTCAAGAAAAACCTACTGCTTTAGTCAAGGGTTGTAACACGGCTACAGGATGTAACACGAGTGTATGCACATATTTTATGGAATGAAAGATAAAGTTTCTTTGAACAGAAAATATTTTATAAACATGCATTTTAAGGCGTCTGTTGTCGGAGCGGGGAATTTTAAAATAACCGTTATCATTAGTGATGCTTTCACGAGATGGAGTTCGTAGTGAGAAGTCGGATCTAGTCGCCTGAGATGTAGAAGAGAGCGGAGCGGAGGTGGCGTATAGGAGCGATGGAAGGATTAGGCCGATGTTAATAAAGTATCTCCCAATAAAATGTATTCTTTAGGTTTTGTAGAAAAAAATGCATGCATCATTGAAACCGTTTCCCTCCCTATCCGTGGTATTCACTGGCCACCGATAAAAAACAAAACAAAAAGAGTAAGCCTAACTGAATCTCTCATCCATCAAAGATAAGTTTGCTTATTCATTAGACAACTATCAAAGATTTCAAGTGTAGATTTAAAAATCTCTTCCTCTCCATCTAAAGTATTCATCAGACACCAGTCATAAGCGTAGAGCTAGTTATGATTCCTGGTTCAGCAATGTCGTGACGAGTCACTAGAATTCAAAGTTCACAAATGAATGTTGCTCAGCAACATTTACACTACTGTATTGTCTTGCTCTCATGTGGTGCTTCGAGGTGTTCCACCTCTAGGCCCATGTTATAAATTTTGCCGTTCTTTAAACAATTTTATTCATCTATGTATGATACTCTCCGGTTTATTAAGCTTTCTTGATATCTCTCCAACAGGAACTTACACCGAATGCAGTGCAATAATTCTCTCGCTCATCGAGGGTTGTTTAGTGACCGATAAATGACACATTGACATTAGATTCCCCTGCACATAACATCAAAAGCAATAGAGTGAGGTCGCCTGGTTCACACTGTTAAGATATCGTTTTTTTCTTTTTGTTTTTAAATTTGATAGCATTTTGTGAGATTCCAATGTTTTCTGTAAAATTTAACAAATGGAATAGTTCAACTACCTTCAACTTGAAATTGAAATGATAATTTAAGGACTATGTTTATGCGATACTACTAGTGATAGGTGTCTCCTAACTATTTGGTATTGTATATCTATGGTTGTGATATGACGTTTTTTATCACTTCGTTTCGTTCACGTCAATTTTGCTATATGGAAAATAGTTTTACACAATAACATAAAATATTGTTCTAAAGATATCAGTGACTGATTTTAACGTCATTACACATGATTTCTTCCATCTTTGAAAAGAAAAATAGATAAATAAGGCATGAATCGTGCGTCAGGCAGGTGAACGAAAAATTATGAAACTCTGCCACGAGTTTTTTGGCCGACAGTACAAAGGCCGACACCAATATGATTTTTAACAGTTTATTGAATAAAATTCGGCACATAGAGATGTATTCTGTAATGAGTCTCTTACTAATGGGTAATGGTTCTTCCATGGGGTAAATAAGGATTGCTGACGTCTCTCTCTCTCTCTCTCTCTCTCTCTCTCTCTCTCTCTGTCATACGACCGTAGGGTAACTTGCGGAACCGACCCAATGACTTATTACCTGAATCACCTGGGTTCTCTTCCGAGACAATGTGGGAAATTCTTGAGACATAAACATTCGTTTAATTCCTCCTATTTCCATTCAACATTGCCTATAGATTTCATATTATAATTATAGAATCTCTTTCCATATACTTTCACGTATAGGTGCGAGTACACACACACACACACACACACACACACACAGAGAGAGAGAGAGAGAGAGAGAGAGAGAGACGTCAGTGGGGGAAGGCTCGACTAGGTAATCCTTACCCCACTGAGAGCCCTTCAGAGATACTCATTACATATTTTGCATGTCCACCAGTTCCTGATGTTTTTAAAGAACTGTTAGAACTGATATTATTGTCGGTCTCTGTACAGTGATGCTCAAATCTCATGCGACATGATTCTTTTTGTATCGTCCAGATTCTCAAAGTGACGTTGCCGAGTAGTGTTAATATTTTTTTTTCTTTTTAATGTCACAAGTGTCGAAAAGTTTGCGAATTCACAGCTATATTTTACTTATGGTTACATAAATATGATCCCTTTTATGCATTGGTATAGTTCGTAATCCGTGTGATTTGAACTTATTTTTTTTTCAAAGTACGGCATGACCAACTTAGCGGTGCTGCCATTGACAGTGCGCTTAACTCACCCCTGGGGCTGGTCAACGCAATCTCCTCTGCGGCATTATAACAGTAGACCTAATAAGCTCAACAGTCATCATAACAACATTTTCAAAATTGGAATATGAATTACAACAAGTCTTCTTTGAATGTTGAAGTTTTCGGCTGTGTTCAAGCTGCCTGGATGTTGCAAAATGATTTATAGGCCTAAAGAATAATCTAAACCTTCTGAAATGTAATATCTGTTACTAGTGAATTTATTTGTAGAGATTACCTGTTCTTTGAGGAATAAAAGATGATGATGATTTTGATTATATGGAGAAGATGGCTATTAATCGAAATATCACAAGTATTAATATCAAGGTGTATGGAACGCTTGTTTTTCAACTGGCTTAAAGTATCATTTTCTTAAAAGTCACTGCTCGCTTTTGGTGTATGATTTATTCTTTCATAAGGTAACTTGAAGTGCAGGAATGTGTAGATAACCTCATCTGTTTTCTGGCCAGAAACTGTTAATATATATAGAGATGCGAATGCTAAGTGTAAAGTAAAGAAATCTAACACACCTAGGCCAAGGAAAGAAATCTTGGCTTTGACAAAAGAATAATTGCCTACTATGGGTTTCACAGACAGTGCAAGCACGTTTTTGGCCAATAACTCTGTAACGAACACTCGTATCGGTACGAGATTTTGCTATAGTGTATTACACCCAGTTCCGTAATTTATAAGAGTATCATGAATCACTCACTGTAAAGAATAATTAACACTTGTCCCTGTACCAAGAAGCAAAAACTCGATTAGCCAGAAATGGATGCGAACACAACAGTATGAAAAATCTCCGCTTACCCTCCTCCCCACCCCCTACCTCACCCACCCCTCCTTTCTTCCGGCACCTAACCTCATCTCCTCTCTCTCTCTCTCTCTCTCTCTCTCTCTCTCTCTCTCGTCTCTCTGAAAAGTTACTTCAGTTTAAACACATTTTGTACGATGCTTTTCTATCTGTCTATCAATCTATCTAATGATAATTTACATTGTTGTATCTATTTAACGATTAACTCGGCTGTTACTTGCCAGTTGCCTTGACTGACTATCTATGCATTGGTTCTCTCTCTCTCTCTCTCTCCTCTCTCTCTCTCTCTCTCTCTCTGTGTTGTGTGTGTGTGTGTGTGTGTGTGTGTTTGTGTGGTAGTGTAGGTATACTGTAAATGGTTATTATTAGTGAGAGATATCTGACTTATGGTGAGTAGTAGAACGATAAGACAGATACTATGATTGATGGTAAAGCGAGAGAGAGAGAGAGAGAGAGAGAGAGAGAGAGAGAGAGAGAGAGAAGGCAGGTGAGGGATGGAAGAAGGAAGGTGGTTGGGGAAGAGGTGGAGGGAGAGGGTAAGCGGAGCTTTTTTATACTGTTGTGTTCGCATCCATTTCTGGCTAATCGAGTTTTTGCCTCCTGGTACAGGGACAAGTGTCTTTATTTTTTACAGTTAGTGATTCATGGTACTCTTAGGAATTACGGCACTGGGTGTATTACACTATAGCAAATTCTCATACTGATACGAGTGTTCGTTACAGAGTCATTGCCCAAAACAGTACTTGCACTGTCTGTGAAACCCGTACTAGGCGAACATTAATTATTTTGTCATGATTTTTGAAGTATTTAAGAAATGTAACAAATAATTTTGTATGAAAAAACAAATATTCCTCTAACAAATGTAAAATAAATGTTTTCAAGATAATTTCATTGTAGACTTATGGTGCAGCAGGTGGTTGTTGTTGCACCGACACTCTAATGGTAGCTTCACACACCCTCCTCTAATGGTAGCTTCACACACCCTCCCCTTCAACGGTGATATCAGTGGACGCATTCTACTTTTGTATATACAATTTACAGTTTTTCACTGCTGAGGTGTAAAAGTAATGATAGGTTCTCTCCTTGTTCTACACTATTTATGTCATTTCCAAGCAGCATGTATTTGGCATGAGGGTTATTTATTCCTATTTGTAACACTACATTTATCCAAGTTAAAAGGCATTTGCAATCTTTTTGACCATTCTCCTATTTTCTTTTGATCATTTATTAACCTTTCTACTGTCTCTGGGTCTGCTGCATTTACACCTAGTTTGGTGTCGTCTGCAAATGTGGCAATCCTGCTAGTAGTCAATCCCACATCAATGTCATTAATATAAATAAAAACAAGAGCAGGTCAAGGACAGAACCCTGAGGAACTCCGCTTGTTACATCTGCCCATTCTGATTCTTTACTACCGTTTATTATGACTTTCTCTCTTCTATTACTTAGCCAGTCTTCGATCCAGTCTGCTGTTTCTCCTACAATTCTTAAAGCTCTAACTTTTGTTATCAGTTTTTTGTGTGGAACTTTGTGAAGGGCATTTTGGAAATCTAAGTAGAGTATATCTATTGCACTACTGCCGTCTTAAATACCAAGCATGTTTTGGAAAAATTACAAGAAGTTTGATAGGCATGATCTGTTAACAGCAGGTAACAACATTGGAGCGCCTCAGTGGCGTGGTTGGTTTAGTGTTTGCTTCTCACCTCGGTGGTCGCGGGTTCGATTCTCGGCCTTTCCATTGAGGAGTGAGAGATGTGAATTTCTGGTGATAGAAGTTCACTCTCGACGTGGTTCGGAAGTCACGTAAAGCCGTGATCTGTAATTATGGACTCAAAAGTCTTACAAGCAACTGACGTTAGACAGATTGGTCTGTAATTTCCTGGCTCTTCTCTGGGACCTTAATTGTAAACTGAGGGGACATTGCCTATTTTCCATCCTTTAGGTGCCTTTTGTTGCTCTGCTGTTTTTCTGTAGAGTTTATATAGTTGAGGAACTATCTCCTCTTTTAACTCTTTTAATTTCTTTTGAATGTATCCCATCTGGGCCAGGAAGTTTGAACTTGTTTAATTTTTCTATTTTTGTTGTTAACGTCATCTTCCGTATATGGTATTTTGTTAAGTGGTTCTGCCCCTTCAAATTTAATAGCTGGTTTAGGGAGTGAGGTAGTGTCTTCAGTTGTTAAAACACTACAAGTGTACCAAGCGCTGACGATAGGAAGGACAGAGGCAAGAATTTTGTTCCGCCATCGTTTGAAGCTATTAGTAACATTCCAGTTTCATCTAAAACTAACCTACTCCAGAAAGGATAGCTGGAAAAGAAAATTTCATCAGCCAGTTGATTATTGCAGCTATCAGGCCCCGTTCTTGCATACCTCCACACCAGTTAGGACTTTCCGTACCACTTGTATCACAAGTATGGATCAAGACACCTGGCAGACATATTGTATGCAATGGGTGCGTTCCCCTTGTATTAAGGAGCCAACTATCTAAACCATGCAATTAATAACCAATAGTTAACCATTGAACCTGTTGCCTTCATGCAGCTTGTCTTCGATAATGCTGATGTTAACAGTAGGATCCTTGATGGCTGAGCTACTCTTCATGTACTTGGAGGAATAAGATGTTTAAGTCCAGGTAAACTGATCTTGAAATGCCCTCTATTAGCATGAAAAATTGGTGCAAAATGTGCCACTATTTCAGATCAGATACTCATAACTGTGTACAAAAAAAGCCTTCAAATTTCAAGTTTGAAAAACGTCGTCATGAGGGTATAACAGAAAAATTTGAATACTTACGGATGGCTGGATTTAGTAAGTTTTAAAATAATATACCAAGTTGGAATGTCTGTATGCAAACTGCAGTGTAAAATGGAACGTGGGATGTAAGTTATCGTCAGCTGTACCTTTCATCATATGCAGCCAGGTCAGCTGACAACCCTTTATTCTAATTGAATAACCAATGTCTACTGGTCGAAAGTGATGTAGACACTCAGATTATCAAGGTCACTCTAGACCAGGGTTCTCAAAGGGGTTGATATTGATCTATCATGGTTAGAAGGACTGAGGGGTATATAAATTTCCAGGGGTCGAAATGGGGTCAAAAATGGCTTGGGAGATCAGTGAATGGTTAGGCGAGAAACATTTCAGCATGCAGCTGTCACCAGTAATCATTATGTGAGCAAAGCTGCGCCTGCGCTACTTTAATTTAGAGACGTCTTTGTCTTGGCTTGTCGCTGGTGTGTAACCTTACGTCAAAGGATGCATCAGTTTCATGTGTGGTGAGAGTTAAGAAATTTGACTGACTTTTCTTGAGGATCAGCATCAATGGCATAACATGCCATTATTAAAGCATGTTGCTGAGAATGGCAAGCTTCTTCAACCTGGTAGCTAACTGTGTGATGAGAAACAGCACCAATTCTAAGGGATACTAGTGATGAAGGGCTAGCAAGGCTTATCAATTTAAATTTTTGAGGAATCATGCAAGCCTCTTGAGCTGAGGGAGCAACTTCAAGGCCATTGCAACAACTGGGCATTACACCAGCTTTTTGAGGATGTGAATAACAAAAAAAAACTCCATATAGTAGATTACATTTCCACATTAGAGATGCAGGAGTTGCTCACCAGGAGGATGGTGTAGATCTCTCTTTGTAGCTGAAGACACTCAAAATGCCTAGGTCACTTCTGACTTTGTTCCCACTTCCAGGATATATTGATGTTGCAGGCTACTTGGACTTTATCGACCCAGGGGATAAACTATATATATATATATATATCATATATATATATATATAATATATATATATATATATATAATATATATATATATATATATATATATATATATATATATATATATATATATATATATATATACTATATATATATATATATTTATCCAACTGGGAAAATCCCTAACGAGGTCAAATGACACTCGTTTAAACAAAATGAAACAAAACATCTAATTAGCAACATAACCTACCATTGTTCCGTTGCATGCCCTCTTTGGAGTTGGCTGAAAGTAAATTTAGGCAAAGGTAAACTTCCGTGGTTACAAAAATATACTTTTTATTTACCAAAATTAACTAACATGAAAATGGAATAAAATTAATTAACTCTGACTCAAAAAGTAACGTTAAACTATCATATTTCTCTCAAAATCATATTTAAGTAAGTACCCCCTCTTCCCATAAGTGTCCAAACATTAATAGTTTATTAATAGTCAAAACCAGTCAGAGAATAACCCACAAGTGACTTCGATTCCATCTGAAATAAAGATACCATAATTATGACATCACTAAAATATTAAAGTTCGCCAATAAAGAATGTGTGCCACACCTCACTTCCCTTTCTCTAGACTCAAGTAGTTGTCACTTCAAATGTTAACTTTTTCAAAGTTCGACGGACCTGCAACACCTCTTCCATGGCGTGTTCCACACTATCAATTAAAATCAGTGAGTCCCCCCTTTGCAACTGTTCTTCAAATTATATGTCATTTTCTGTTCGTTACGAACACACACACACACACACCGATTGGCACACAAGAGGCATGCATGCTTCACGCATGAAACTCGTGATCTTTGAAGCGTGTC
This sequence comes from Macrobrachium nipponense, assembly GCF_015104395.2. Taxonomy (NCBI): domain Eukaryota; kingdom Metazoa; phylum Arthropoda; class Malacostraca; order Decapoda; family Palaemonidae; genus Macrobrachium; species Macrobrachium nipponense. Next base: position 116,215,188 of record NC_087201.1, read on the forward strand.
ACTGACCACAAAGGTGCACCGGTAAGCCATCCTGTTTGTTTTTTCATTTCAGCATCTTCGAGGAATCCAGCGTTTCGCATCTGTCTCTAACCGGCAAGAGCTAAGGTTAACAACCCGATTATTGTGCCTTTAAGATATATATATATATATATATATATATATATATATATATATATATATATATATATATATATATAGATTACCTCCTTTACAATAGATCAAGGCTGGTGGAAGTTAGGAATTGTAAAGTTATCCCAGGTGACCACGTGGCCCCCCAACATAGGCTCCTTTGTATGGATTTAAAGATGAAAAGAGAAAAGAAAAAAAACTAAAAAACAAAAACGAATGGGGTAAAGAAAATCAAGTGGGTATAAATTGTTAGGGAGGGATAATGATAAGAAGAGAGAGTTCAGGAGAAGAGTGCTGGGAGAGGTTGATCTGGGAATTGAAGATGTGGGAGAATGGTGGAGGCATAATGCATCAGTGATTAGAAGACATGGAAAGGAGATACTAGGGGAAACATCTGGAATAGTATGGGAGGAAAAGGAGAGCTGGTGGGTGGAAGAAGAGGTGGGGGAAGGGGTGAAAGGTAAAAGGGAGGCAAAGAAGAGATTTGAAGAGTCACAGCTGCAGGAGGACAGAGAAAGATTAAGAGAAAGAAACAAAGAAGTAAAAAGGGTGGTAGCTCAAGCTAAGGCAAGGGGCATATGAAGAGGTTTATAATGAACTGGAAACCAAGGAAGGGTTGAGAAAGATGCTCAAACTGTCAAAAGTAAGAAATAAAAGAACAAAGGACATCACCCATATTAAGCAAATGAAAGATAGGAATGGTACGGTCGTAAAAAAGGAAGAAGACATCCTGAAAAGATGGAAAGAGTATTTTGAACAACTGCTAAATGAAGAAAATGAAAGACTTGTAAGAGAGGATGGACAAGTAAAAAAAACATGGGAATGGTAAATGGGGATATCTAGGGATGAAGTGATTAACGAGCCTTAAAAGAATGAGAAATGGGAAGGCAACAGGACCTGACTTAATCCCAGTCGAAGTTTTGGGAAAGCCTTAGGAGAGGAAGGGGTAGACATCTTGTATGATCTGATTGGTAAAAAAAAATATTCGAACAGGAAAAGATACCAGAAGAATGGCGGGGAAGCATATTGATACCTATATTTAAAGGTAAAGGTGATGTCCAGGAATGCAGTAATTATAGAGGTATAAAACTAATGTCTCACACGTTGAAGATTTTGGAAAGAATCATAGATAGCAGGCTGAGAGAGGAAAGTTAGAAAATAGGGAAGGAACAGTTAGGATTTATGAAAGGGAAGCGGCACAACGGATGGAATATTTTGCATAAGGCAGCTAATGGAGAAATTCAGAGAAAAACAACGAGACCTGCATCTGGTATTCATAGACCTTGAAAAAGGCCTATGACAGAGTGCCAAGGCAAGAAATATGGAGATGTTTGAGGGAGAAGATGGTGCCGGAAAAGTATGTCAGAAATTAATTCAGGAGATGTACAGGAATGTGTATACTAGAGTGAGGAGTAGTGTTGGTGAAACGGATGGATTTTGAGATAGGAGTTGGATTACACCAGGGGTCAGCACTTAGCCCATTCATCTTCAACATCGTGATGGATGTAATGACCAGGGATGTTAGAGAAGCAGTGCCATGGTGCATATTATACGCGGATGACATTGTGTTGTGTTCAGAGGGGAAGGAGGAGTTGGAGGGGAGGTTGGAGAGGTGGAGAGCAGTACTTGAGGAGAGAGGAATGAGAATAAGCAGATCAAAAACCGAATATATGTGTTCTAGTATTACTGAGGACGGTGGAAAGTAGCATAAGATTGGGTGGGGAAGAAATAAAGAAAGTACAGAAGTTCAAGTACTTAGGGTCCGTATTGGAGGATAGTGGAAGCATGGACCAGAGGTGAGACACCGAATTCAGGCAGGATGGGAATAACTGGAGGTCTGCATCAGGGGTCCTCTGTGACAAGAAGGTCCCTCTGAAAATTGAAAGGAAAGTTCCATAGGACGGTGGTCAGACCAGCAATGTTATATGGAACAGAAACGGCAAGTATGAGGAAAACAGAGGAGAAGAAGATGGATGTAGCAGAAAATGAGAATGTTGAGATGGGTGTCGGGAGTAACAAGGGGAGATAGGAATTAGAAATGAGTATATAAGAGGATCAACAAAGGTAGCTGAAATATCGAAGAAAATACAGGAAGGAAGGCTTCGATGGTATGGACACTGTTACGAAGGGAGGAACGTCATGTTTGGAAGGACATACGATGGAAATGGAAGTGCAGGGTAGAAGGAAGAAGGGAAGACCAAGAAAGAGATGGCGTGATTGTGTAAGGGAAGATATGGAATTGAAAGGTATAAATGAGAACGAGGCACAAGAGAGAAATCGATGGAGACGACTCATTCGTAATGGCGACCCCATATAAAAATGGGTTTAAGCTAGGAAGAAGAAGAATATATATATATATATATATATATATATATATATATATATATATATATATATATATATATATATAATATATATATATATGTGAGTGGTAGGTGACGTATCTATCTTGTTATGGTGTTCGCTACTAACCTTTCGTATGAATATCCTCTGTTCAGGATTATAACCAGTGCTTTGCCTATAGTCTTTCTTTTGCCTCTCCGCCTCAAGGCCAGGTCATCTAATGAACGTTCTAATACTCGTATGTCAATTTCTCATAAAACACACGTACAAGTTTACATACTTTACGTTAAAGCAACTTGTTTTCCAATCCCTTAATTAAATAAACTGGCTGTCTTTGAGTAGCAGAGGTTAAATTCAGAATACTTGTACGCTCTACATTAGTCAAGGTAAAATCAAGAAACTGTCCTTAGCAAACCTGACACCCGTTCCTTTGATGGCGTAATGAATTATTTACCGTAGGGAAGAGAAAATGCTCATAGGCATCTCCTTTGAAGGAAACGGAATATTTGACAGATGATTTATTTATCTTGTAGGGCTCTGAATCCTCTTGTATAATGTGAATGAGGAAAGGAAAGGTGAAAATTTGGTGGATGGAATTTTCACAGTAACAGTAAAAAAGTTGTTCATTTCAAAAAACTCGAATTTGTTTGGCTATTTTTGTGTTTAAAGTTAGAAAGATTAATAGCAAGAGTGTATGGTGTAACGAATGATATAACTCCATTTTTTGCAAAAATTCTAAAATGTTTTCATTTCCGGATGTTGGTGCGTGTGTGTGTGTGTGTGTGTGTGTGTGTGTGTGTGTGTGTGTGTGTGTGTGTGTGAGAGAGAGAGAGAGAGAGAAGAGAGAGAGAGAGAGTTAATGGCTTGAGCTGTGGACACAGTAAGGTAACTTCTGTTCTCTCCAGATAAAATCACACTAATAATAAAATTTGATGTTAGTTTTGCGTATAAAAATGCGCTTCCAGAATTTTTTACTGTTTAGTAAGTTGGTTTAATTTATCCTGAATTTTAATGGTTTTCGACAGTGGTACACCGCTGGATGAAATTTAATATAGGTAAAATCAATTGCTACCTGACACAAATGGTCATTACTTTTGAGTGTCCGAGAAATATTTGGGGATTTTTTTCTATTTTACTCTACGTCTAGAGATAGTAGAGCGTACATGATATTGTATAAAAGTACATAATCATGGACGTAAATACTCTTTGTTTGTCAGTGAATGAGTTACCAGCATAGTTGTCTAAGATCGTGTTGAAATGTTCGTATATATATATATTTTTTTTTTTATAATGACAGAAGTGAGTTATCGTGTAAGATCCGATTCAACGTATCAAGTGGGATGATTACTCACTGATCATTACAGTACCCTTGCGAATGCATGAGTGACAGCGACAAGGTCGCAGTAAAACAACACAACAACAACAACAACAACACACACACACACACACACACACACACACCCTCCCCCCGCCAGCGGCTGCTCATGTAATGGCTGGAGTGATCCTCACCTGTGGAGCAACGTCATTTTCAGGTATATCTGTTATTTTTATTTATTCATACGTACAGAAGTCTTCGCAAATTCTGTATAATTGTTTGCGTGACACCTGACCGCTCCAGTTTCTACTTACCAAGAGAAAACGAGGTGATCGCACTTCCTTTTTTTCCCAAATAAATGAGGACAGCGATTGTGTATATATGTATGGATGTGATACAGCCCTTGCTGCAAGGAAAGACGATATACTCTTCTTTCTTTTTATCGTTGTTTATTATATTGTTAATTATAATTTCCCCTCAGTTTGATGAATTGTGGGGAAGGTTTGAAGGAAGGGAACAGAGGAGAAAGAAGGGTGTGTAATGACATTCAAGGGTCAAAAACGGAACTAGTACTCAGAAATGCATTCAGAAACACCATTTAGTTTTGAGTTTGCATGATAGATCCACTATATTAACATTTTGATTCTATTTTGGAAATGAATTACCCAGATAACGGTGTTTCTCAATAATTACATATTTTTTCGTAGATGCCTGAAGTATACATTGATTTTGAACGTGTCAACAACCTGCAAATCAAAGGAATACGCGTATTATGTTGACATTTTAGCCTTCCATCAGAATGAGAGTCGCCGTGAAAGATATGTGAAATAAATCATTTGATGTAATTACGCGTACTTCTTATACTATAAACTACGATCTTGTCGCAGGATTGAATAATTCATAATTGTAAGTGGAGAGTCATCATTTTAAAACCTAAAAGACAAAGGAACCATACAGGAGAAAAGTAGAACAGTTCAAGTCTGGTCCTATTCGCGCAGAATAAAAATGAACTTCTCTGGGAGGATAATGGTATTGACAATTATTAGTTATGATATTATTATATTGCGCTGAATGTTATAAGAATGGAATTGTGGTCGTTATTTCGTCAAAGCATCTCATGCCGCCTGTGTAGAGGAGGGAACAACGCCGCAGACTGCACCACTGATTTGAATGATAAAGAGGTGATAAGAAATCTGAAATGATGGAACTGAGGAATGGTGCGGACCTGTATGAAGTTTAGGAGATACCTTTCTGATAACAGTAAAACAAATACCTAGTGTAGTTGTCTTTTTGTAGCTAGAAATTGCAATCACGAATCAGACGCATACAATGTATTAGGAGAAAGAAAACAAAGATTTTACTATTAGTAGACAGAGGCGATTAACCATACTCAAATAACTTGGGCAGTCTTACATAGTGTAGCAGGATTAAGGCTGGTGGGGCATTGCGTATTCTTGAACAGCTGTTGGGGAATATCCAACTTGTTACCATAAAAGAAAGTCGTGAAAATGTTACAACTGATGCCTTGTACGACATAAACATCACTTGGTACAAGTAATACCTGAAAAGTAAGTGGAAATTTGCAGACGTGTTTTATAAAGAAGAATTATATATATGAATTAATCTCTCTCTCTCTCTCTCTCTCTCTCTCTCTGTTTATTATCAATTGTAACCGTCATTATTACAGCCTTTCTATTTTTGAGTTTAGAATGTGTCCACACCCTCGACATATTAATTAAGACAAGTTCCATTTTCTTGTTAGGTGTTTACCTCGCCAGCGACTTTGGAGGGATGTCAATTCAACTATGATTGCTGTTCTTTTTGTTCGTCTGTGTACGGCTCATCTCAGATATTTTTGCAGTTGAATTCCAACGGCGGATAAAATGCACATCGAACTTACTCGGGACATTTCATACATGTGAATTCAAATCTGCTCGAGAGCTAAAATTTATTTCCAATTTGATTATCAGTTCAATTAATATTTATCACCTGTATGATATCTTACATCTTTATAAAGGTAGAATTATTCCCTTAATCCTTCCCATGAAACCCATTCTATTATTCGATCACCAACTTACAGTAGCGACAACTTCCTATTCTTCATCATTATAATGACCATAATTCTGAATGTTGTTGTAACTAATCCCACTCATGTGTCAGTTCGGTCTTCCTGTGTTGCATCATTTGAAAAACAAATTTGCGAATCCTCCGGTCATTGATACAAGACTGCACGTTCATCAAACATAGTTTTTCCATTTGTAGATTTACTCTAGGTTTCATTTTTCCATTAATACTTCTTACTTTGTATACTTCCTTCAAGTACAGTCTCCTATCCTCCTAATCTTGCTTATCAGATTCTGCTTAAATTTATCATCTGGTTAACTTTCCTCTGTACAATCATCCCATCTGCCTTGGAAGTATACGTCCGACAGTCTTTTCAGTACCGCACCGTGCGGCGCTTCTTTTATTCCTGCTCTTGCATATTATGTCCCTTAACCCCAAGTTTCCTCTGGACTTGTGCATGAAATTATTTCCACCTCAACAATTCTAAGGCTAATTCATATTCTTTCCCGTACCAGACACTGTCATTGGAATTTGAATTGAAATATAGAATTTAGGCGCCAAAAGGCCAAGCACTGGGACCTGTACGGTCATTTAGCGCTGAAACTGAAATAGGGAGTAGAAGGTGTAACAGGAGGAAAGCCTGACAGTTGCCTCTGGAACAGTTGTTAGAAGAGGGGGTAGAGTAAGATCGAAGAAAGAGAATGTGAACCGAGATACAGTAAAAGTTGTGAAAGATGCTGCAGCTAGGGGGCCGAAGGGACGCTGCAAACATCCTTAACTAATGCCTACAGTGCACCGCGTGTCTTTCTTTTTTCCTCTCGGTCAAAAATGTCCATTCCTTCCATGTACTTTTTTTCAACATAAAAAATTTGTTGCCGCAATTGCATTAGAATTTAATCAAAACTTTACAACAGAAAAAGTGGAACATCCCTAAAAGGACTTTTTGGTAAAAGCAGAAAGCTGGACCCATCCGGCGACATAACCTCCAAAGGAGAAAAAGGTGTAGGTTTGAAACATCCATTGAAAAGGCGAAAACATTTTCGACACTAGGAAGTCTCAAAATTTTTTGTGTATGTGAAAAGAAGGGCTAATATATATATATTATATATATATATATATATATATATATATATAGATATAGTGTGTGTGTGTGTGTGTGTGTGTGTGTGTGTGTGTGCGTATATTAATATATATATATATATATAGATATATAATATATAAATATGTGTGTGTGTGTGTGTGTGTATTTTGTTGGGAGGAATTATTAGAATACCTAAAAAGTGTGGGTATATGACGCGACAAAGGTACAGAAATGGAATGACCTTACTGTTTAGGGACGAACAGTATTGCGTACAATATATAGGTGTGTAGGACAAAGTAAATATGTATATTGGTATGATGCTGATGAACCTTCTAGCTAATGTGTGTGTGTGTGTGTGTGTGCGTATATATCTATATATATATATATATATATATATAATATATATATATATATACTGTATTTGTAAATTTCTAAGTATGATATTAATAAAAAAAAAAAAAAAAACTATGGCAAGAAACTATTGACATAGGTATTCGTGTTGTATGTAATGGGTTTATATTGAAGTTTGTTTCCAACCAGAAAGGTATGGAAGAAGCAGCAATTTTTTTGTTGAGCTTCTGGAAATTAATAAGTAAGTATAGCTTAATGAACGTACATTTTTAATGCATTTCGGGGAAGAATTCTGAACATTTTTCTCAGGTGTAAAGATGGAAAAAAAGCATGAAGCTGCGAATGAACTTTAATAAAACTTGCAGAGTCAACGTAAGAAAAATCTGTTGAAATGAGTGACTTGATTTGCCACACGTGATAAGCCCTGGCACATTGTTCAATAATTGAGTAGTAGTTGGATCAGTGTTTTTTAATACAACTCATTTTTGAAAATAACTCTGTGTCATTTTTTATGGTTATAGTTTTATATTTGACCATTTTGTTCATTTTATGTCAACGCTTGTCTTCTGTCAACATTATTTCACTGTAAAGAATATGCGTTTTTATTTCAAATATATTGTGAAAGCAACATACTGTCATGGGACCTGTGTGACAAGTTGAAGTCTTAGTAAGTACATAGTATGGGCTTTTGTCAAACAGAATTCGTCAGTGAATATGGCAGCCGTTCAAAAAGAGTGTTAGGGTCGATGACCTTTATTTTGCCAACAAAAAGGCTAGTCAGCCAACATGTTGGAATGTTGGTAGGCAGTTGTGTTATACCATGTGCTACATCATTAATGGCGCTAGTTATCGCCCTTTGATGTGATGAAATGACAAAAATTTATCTAATTACAGTGGCAGAATTTCGATAGTAATTGTTTGATATGATTATTCTAACTGAATACAAAGGCTACATAATTTAATAAGTAAACACTACGAATAAAGTTGTTATAAATGTCAAAACATGTAAAAGTCACGTTGGTGGAAATGACCGGCATCGTTTTGCCACTAGGAACGGGAACAGAAATGTCCTTTTGCGTGTCATGCTAATGACATTAGTGCTGTTTGTCCCTCTTAATGAGAGAATGCCTTGACGAAGTTTCTTGGCTTCACCTTGGAATGTTTCTTCCTTGCTCTCGAACTTGGGGAAATTTTCCCCAAGTCTCGAATCTAAATTTCTCTCTTTAGTCTTTCACTAATTCCTTTTTTTATTTCGACCTCTTCCTATTTTTAGCATCCTACCTTTCTTCTTGCTGTCCAAACCCATTATGATAATATTTCTTTTTATTCAATTTTTTTTTACTAGTAAATAGCGTGGATATTTCCACATTCGTTACATCATGGCAGGTTTGATGAGAATGGAGAAGGGATCACGGTTGGGAAGGGATTTTCATTCAAAGCTATATGTGAGAGTAATAGGATGACGTCAGCCGTCCCGAAGATGGTTTGGGACCTTTTGGCGGAACTGTTCCCGGAGGTTGGGTCATCGGAATCCAGGGGGATCCAATCTTTGGGAATAGGACTCTCGGCTTATGGCCGGAAGCCCGTCATTACAGATGCAAGGGGGATGATTCCATGATTTTATGGTCTCAGTCCCAACAGGCGGGTTTAGCTTACACCTGTGCCTCTGTATCTGTTTTGATGCGATCCTACGGGTAGGGTATGGAGCGGATCATCTGGGAAGTATGCTCTCACTGTGCCGATAGTGGAGAATAGTAAATGCCCTTTACAACGTATGATACTTTCTTAATATTCTCAAACAGGTAAAACAAAACAAACAAACACAAAACATGTTTAAACAAAAAACCAAACTAAAACCTTCTTATGAATAATTCGGCTAATGACCCCCCCCTCCCTGGATTTGCTGACTCTCCACCGGCACTGTTGACGACTTTAGCGACTTCAAGTAATGACAACTCGGTTGACGACCAGGGAACTAAAAAGGGCCCTTTCCTCCAGTTCCAGTATTACACACTGGAACCATTTATTCCTTCATCCCCGAGGATGCCAGGGGATAACAAATCTTGGCAGTGCAAATGAAAATTGTAGAGTCTTGTATTGTACGGGCATTGCACTTGATATGAATTATGAAAAATTGTTCACTCATTTTAAACCATTCGGAGAGATTGAAAGGATGAAGCTGAAACTCTCAAAAGACAAAAAAGATTTTGAAGCATATATAACTTTTCAGGATCATTCCAAAGCATAGTGGTTGCCCTTTCCAATATCAAAAGTGGCAACATTTGCGGATTTTCTGGCTGTGCAAAATTGCATAATATTCAAAACGTTTTGGATTCTGAATTTGACTATATTCCAAAGTACTCTGACTTGTGTGATGCCCAGAAAATTGCTCCAAGGGTATTACCTGAGCCAATTTGGTATGTTGCTTCGTACAAGGAAGGGTGCAACAACATCATTAAGGATACGAATGCCTTGAGAAGAAAGTTTGGTACCATTCCTCAAGGAAATTTGAAGCGTTTTGGATATAATCTATTAATTAAGGCTGGGAATGAATCCCAAGCAGTATTATTGAGAAATTTTAAACCTTCTGATTCAGATAGCATTGGGAAAGTTTATCCTCACAGCACCTTCAACCAGTCAAAAGGATTAATATATTGTAGAGATTTATATGATTTTTCTGATGAAGACATACTGAAGAGATGCCCCTCTTCTGTTTATAAAGTTAAAAAGCTAACCAGGAGATAACAATGCCATCTTGTTGATATTTACCACACCCTATCTTCCAGACTATATAAAAGTCAGACACGAGCATTGCTGTCAAGAAATTCACCCACGACCTATGCAGTGTTACAAGTGTTATGATTTGGTCATGTTATTGGAAATGCACAATGAAAAAAGATGCTTCATTTGCTCCAAATCCATAATGCTTCTGAATTCCACGATACCTCCAAAGATTGTGTATCCGAAAGATTTTTGTTATCATTGTGAGGAGCTCACTCTCCGAACTCAAGACAATGTCCTCTGTATAAAAAATTAGAACAGACTAATAGATACTGCTAATAATGAACATATCACCTATAAGCTGCAAGAAAACATATTTTAGGTAATAATTCGACTTATGCGAAAGTAGCATCCAAGAATCAGCATTCAACTGATGATATACAAGTTTCTCATTTCTTGTCTGGTGCAGAATCAAGGATTCCTGATAACTCTACTTCTTCATCAAAGTCGATCAGAATCCAATTCTGCATTGACGCTGGTATTCCCAAATCATTACCAAAACGCCAGCATATAAATAGAATAATTGGAAAAAGAATGACACTACTACCCAAAATCAAACTAAAAAAGAAGAGCAGATTTCTGTACAGAACAGATTCAAACATACTTGCCACTGATGACAGCACCAAAGAGACGGAAGAACTTTCTGAAGTGGAGATGGTGGAACTAGAAATCCCAAAAGCAAAGTCAGAAAGAAAAAAACGTGTACTTGAAAGTACAACTCCTCCCAAATCAAAAAAATCGAATAATGAGATATGCTTAACAAAACCAGCAGAAGATACTCTTCAAGTATACATACCTGAAAGGGCTTCTACCCATGTACCCAAAAAAAAAAAAAAAACCCAATTGAAGCAGAAATAGTAACATTGCTTCAACTCCCAACCTCTGAATCTGAACTTAATGTTTCAGACAATACATATTACCACCCACCCTGTGATAAAGGCCGAAGTACACGCAAATGCACACGGTTCTCAAGAAGCGGAAGGAATCCTTACTAACAATGTACCCTTGAAGAAATAAATACCCTCACCAGTTTTAGGCAAAACTAGTAAATCAATGATATCCCATTAAAAACACCAACAGGGCATAAAACAACCACAAATGTCCTGTGGCTGTAATGATTGTTTTTAGACGAATTCAATGACCTTAAAAATATAGTATACATAATATGAATAATCTAATAGACAATTTTACTAAGAACAAAAATAAAAACCAGTATGGTAAATGAGAAAGCCACAACACTGGTTGTATGTGTGTTGACCATCTAATAAAGAAGCGTGCAACAGGCACCCTTCATCTTGAAAAATTTCTAGAAAAATTTAATCACAATCCAAAAGAAATTCAGGAAACGAATCGAAATCGAAGTAACAACAGGGAGCCATAGCTAAAGAAGCAAAACCTAATTCAAAAAACTACTGCTACTGCAGTTAAACAGAAACCCATTCCCGGCAAAATAAGCAGAAACATACTCTACCTAGTGATATTCCACCTCCACTACCAATAATGTACAATTCATACGTAATCCAATGGAATGTTAATTGGTCTTAAAAACCCGTTTACATCAAGGGGAAATTCAAAGACTATTAAAAATATTATAATCCAATTGCAATATGCTTACAGCTTACAAATGATACCGTTCAATCAATAGGAAATTACAATTTAGCATCTCATTCAGTTCCTTCTGCTAATCACATTAGGAACTGCAATCTATATTCATAACAGAGTAACTTACGATGCTATGTCCTTTAGAACCTCAGAATTTTCAATTATCTGGAGTTAGATTACATTTAGATAATAACTCCTTTAATATTTATAATATGTACAATCAACCCTCTTGTAACTATAATTTGCAAAAATTTACCTTTAAAGTATTCCCCAAAAGGCAAGAGAATTTCCTATTATTAGGAGACTTTAACTCCCACAATCCCATCTGGGATCCAATTTCTTGTTTTGATGTTGACACAGATGGTTCAAAGGTCGAACAGATGATGAATGATCACAACCTCTGTATATTGAATGAGGCAGAGAGTAGCACTTACTACTCAAAAACTCATGGCACCTATTCGTCAATTGATTTTAACACTCTGTTCCAATAGTATTGTTGATAGGTTTGAATGGAATGTCCTAGATGACCTGTTTAACAGTGACCATTTTCCTATTTTGATTACCATATTAGGACATACACCAACTTCTCCGATCCAACGGTATAATACAAATAAAGCTGACTGGGATGAAGTTCAAGTTTTACACTAGGCAAGTGCCTGCCTTTGATTATTCCCAGGACCATGATAAAACAAACGACGACTTTGTGAATTTTATCACACAAGCGGCTGATAATCGATGCCTCTGACTGGCAATCGACAGTTGAAACATTCGGTCCCATGGTGGTCAGACACATTAACCCAACTGATAACGAAAAGCATGCAATTGGAAGAAAATTAGAAACCCTAAATAAAAGATTCAAACATTTGAGTACAGGTCCCCTAATGTTAGGGAATACAATAAACAAATTAGTTGACATAGCCATAGAAATTAGTGTATTGAAACCATATTTCAATAAGATTTCTGCTAATTTAGGAAGGAAGTAATTAAAGGCAAGATAATTTCATGGCAAAAATACGTGTCAAGCATATCAGATAATACTTCTATGCAGAAGGTGTGGCAGAAATTTAGGAAGATTAACGGTTCTTACAGCAGACCAGCAAGACTCGCATTAATGCATAATGGCTCATTAATACATGATAACTCAGACAATCTCTAATATTATCGGTCGTAATATGAAAACATAAGCAGTATTGATAATTTAGATGCCCACTTTCGAGCCCTTAAAAGAAGAGAAGAAGCAATACATTGAATTTTGATACTGTAGAAGATATTTACTACAATAAAAGATTTACTGAAGAAGAATTGGAATTTGCATTATCAAACTGTAGCTCAACAGCCCCTGGAAAAGATAATGTAAATTTCGATATGATGAGAAATCTAGCCCCTTTAGCCAAGCCTATCTATTGGATTTCTATATCATCTTTGGACCAAACATCTATTTCCAAAGGCATGGAAACATGCAATAGTAATACCAATAGCTAAGGCAGGAAAAGATCCTAGTAATCCAGATAATTACAGACCAATTTCTCAACTAAACCAGTTGTGTTTGTAAATTATTGGAAAAGATGGTTAATTATAGATTGAATTGGTGCTTTGCGTCGTAATAATGTTTTATCAAATTCTCAATTTGGCTCACAATCGGAGCGATCCACCTTGGACTCTCTTTCACACCTGGAAAATTATGTACGTAGAGGTTTTGAACGAAAACAGATCACAATAGCCCTATTTTTTGACATTCAGAAGGCATATGATACAACATGGAGGTACTCGATACTAAAATCCTTGCATCATAACGGTTTCCGAGGACATCTTCCTATTTTTATCAGAAATTTTATAGATGAAGAACATTTCAAACTCGTATTGATAATATTTACTCTGAACTCTTAAGCTTGACTGTGGTGTACCCCAAGGCAGTGTTTTAAGTGGAACGCTTTTTGCGTTGGCAATTAACGATATAGTAGATCAAATGCCACAGGGAGTGCAAAGTAGTCTTTATGTGGATGACTTTGCAATTTACTATTCATCCAACAATCTTCGTCATTGCAAAGAATTCTAAATAATGCCATTCGAAAAATACAAGCTTGGACTGCGTCTGTTGGTTTCAGACTTTCGGCAGAAAAAAACTCAAGCAATAATGTTTTTATAGGAAGGAATAGTAGATGGAAACAGAATCAAGATATAAATCTTACTTTGGGCAATGTACAAATCCATTTCCAAGATAAAGTAAAATTTTTGGGACTGGTCTTTGATACTCATTTGAATTGGAAAGCACTGTATCTTACATCAAATCTAAATGTAATAGTGCTCTTAACTTAATGATGAAATTATCTCATACAATATGGGGTGCAAGGAGATCAACTTTACTGATGATATATAAGGCATTGGTCTTATCAAGAATAGATTATGGAAGCCCAATATATGGATCAGGATCTGAAGCAACTTTGAAAGTCTTTAGATCCAATACATACTCGAGGCCTGAGAATTTGTAGTGGAGCGTTTAGATCATCCCCAAATCTCTCGGTTTTATGTGAAATTGGAAAACCCCCTTTGTCGTTTGCATTCGGGATTTTGTAACAATGCGGAGTGCATTGAATATTCTGTCTATAAGTTCTCCTACAAAAAAAGCTCTTTTTTCAGAGTGATATTTTATAAATAATCATGTGCCACCATTCCCCATTAGAGCAAATAGGCTGTTGCAGTTCAACAAATATCAAAATGAACATCATTCAAACCATCTCTTTTCCCCCCACCTTGGATCATGAAAAAAACAAGGAATATGCTCTCATCTTTTTCATTTATCAAAGAAATTTAGCTATACCCGAGTCACCATCAACAAATTGCCATAGAGCATATTCAAAGGAAAGGTCCTCACTACGCCATATACACTGATGGCTCTAAATCTTCAGTGGGTGTAGGAAGCGCTGCAGTGTCTTTGAAGAAAATGAGCCAGTTATCATTGCCAAAAGAGTCTTCAGTATTCACCTCCGAGCTATATGCCATTTTACTAGCCATCAATATTGTTAAAGCACATGAAGAAAGACTAAATTTAAAATTTATCATCTACTCGGATTCACGAAGTGCCATAGAAGCCCTCAAAAGCTATTCACATAAGAACCTGTTGGTATTAAAGATTAAAGAACTTTTAAACAATTTTTATCTTGAAGGGGTAGATATTGAATTATGTTGGGTCCCAGCTCATGTAGGAGTTGTTGGAAATGAAAGAGCGGATACTGCTGCTAAAACAGCCGTCAACCTGCCTCAACGGAATATTAATCTCCCCGTTAGAGATTACATAACTTTATTAAAAACATTTACAATGGAAAAGTGGCAAAGATTGTGGAGCAACGTATCTCAGAATAATAAATTAAGACAATTAAAGTCAACTGTTTCTCCATGGGAGTCATCTAATTAATACGGACAAAAAACTGAGGTAATATTGACTCGATTAAGAATTGGCCATACGAGATTGACCAATGGATGGAATAAGTGTACACCTCATGGCACTATTCCCATGTGCAGTGAGTGTGATACTTTTTTATTTTTTATCTATTAAACATATATTTTCTGTTTGTCGGGTTTTTAAGCGAGAAAGAGAGATATGTTTTGGCCGGAAAACGTTTTTCTGACATTTTACAAACTGAATCTAGTAGTTTTTCTGTTCTTTTTAGAATTTTAACTTTTCTAAGGAATACACGTTTAATTGATAGAATTTAAGTTTTTACCTAAGATTCTTTTTTATTTTATTTACTAATTCTTTTTAAATACGTAGATTTAATATATAGTTAATTCTTTTTATCGCTTAGATTTCATATATATATTTATTTATTCATTCATTTTTTCACTTAGATTTAGTACTATATTTGAAGATAAATAGATATATATGTATATATATTATTTATTTATTTATTTATTTATTTATTTATTTATTTATTTATTTATTTATTATTATTTTTTTTTTTTTTTTTTTTTTAGAATTATTTATATCCCGATTTTTTTCGGGCCAGCCCTGTGAGAGTCAAGTTTGACTCATTGGATTGGTAAAACTCCTTTCTTTAATAATAAATAAAGTGCTGTTTGTTTCAAGTAGGGGGTCGCACGGAAACGCGCAGCACTTCATTCTCTGTTGTGTCGAAATGTACGATATATTCAGGAACTGTATTCATTCAGCGTGACAGTTTATTGGTAAAGTGTCGTTTCCTTTTTGCTGAAAAGGTCATGAAAATTTCACTTATCTGAATGATAAATGAATAGGATTAGTTTCTATGTGCGTATCAGCGGACATAGATTAAAAATTCCACCAAATAAAAAAAATTTCATCAGCTAATCTTTATCACAATATGAATT
>NC_087201.1:116236197-116303697 GCF_015104395.2 Macrobrachium nipponense
AATAAATATTTGAAGGAAATTCTTATGTTGAAAATAATTACTTGATGAAGGGAATTCTTGTAATAAAAATAATTCTTTGATGAAGGGAATTTTCGTGATGAAAATAATTACTTGATGAAGGTAATTCTTATAACGAAAATACTTATTTGATGAAGGTAATTCTTGTAATAATCCTTGAGCCATTAATTTCAGTCCCATCAATAAGTGCCAAGGTGTACGATAACGCAAAGGGAATTTGTTTGGTTCTTTCAAGTGCCTGGCACAGATACGCTTGAAGAAAGGTCCCTTTTTTTATAAGACCTAATGAAATGGCTTCTTCTATATTTTACGACAGCTTAGTTATAAGTATGACCATATTTCTGGGGGGGTGGGGGCGCGGACTAAATTATAGTTATAAAGGTGTTCTTGACATTAAAGTGTATTTTCGAACCAAACGCGTAGTCATTTTGAATACTCGTATACAAATTCACTTACTAATTCAGATTAGTTATACTGTATGCTAGTAAATATAGCTCTCGTTTTTTTTTTTAGTTCTTAGTGTTCTTGAGGATATTTGGCTTTTGATTTCATGAGACGTAAGAGTAACATTTAGTCAAAATAAATCTCTATTTACTCGCTACTTCTGTCAGTTACGCTGTATACGGATATTATCTGTTGACACAACGACGGCTCTTCACTTTGGGAGATGGTCTCATTCCGACTATATTGTCCCCAATTAGAGAACTATAATAAAAGGGAAACAGAAGCCGAACAAAGGGAGAGCCGCTTTCAGATGTCATAAATAAACAAACACGAGAGAGGAATCGGCGTTTGAAGCGACGGGAAATGTGTGATGTAGCGTTATTGCCATTGATTTCCAGAGCACTATTGTTATGTCACCCAGTCACGCGACTAAACCTAAACAAACATTCTTGCACTGGGCCTGGAATGAAGCGCCGCCGCTTCCAGAGTAAACTGCAGATACAGTGCCGGGGAAAATAACAATACGCTTCTGAGGTGAGCTGCCGTCGCAGTTAATATACAATTCAAAGATAAACATCACATGTTGTTGTGGGATAAGCTGCAAATTGCTGTTCCAGCTTAAAAGCCTAATGTATTTTAGGATGAACAGCAAATACAGTCCCAGTAGCAGCTATACGAATACATGCTATCGGTATGCTATTCTAATTTTTATTTTCAAGTAGGGTTATCGAACAGTAATAAATTTTCCCGGAGTTTTTGGGTAACTTTTACGTAATGTTACAGAGCTTTATTTATAATTCCAGGACAATTTTCGGAAATACTGTAACCGATTTCGCATAATGACGGTGTAATCGATTAGCGGAATGTTGGTCAGAATAAAATGTTAATCATAGAAGTACAATTTTTAAACAGACCAGAAAAACAACCTCAGCCAGAGGCCTAGTTAACAATGGACTTACAATTAACCCTCTAGATCAGTGGTTCTCAATAATTTTTTTTAGTGATGGCCCCTTAACAAATGTAATCATTACTTCGGCACCCATTTTTCACCATCCCACCATGCTGCATGAATATTATGTATATAATATATAAGTATGTCTGTATGCATGTAATGTGTGTGTGTGTGTGTGTGTGTGTGTGTGTGTTAATATATGAGAGTAGACCCACTGATAGTAATCATATGGAGACTTCTGCAAAGTTTCTTTCAAAGTGTTCATTAATATGATCTAGCCAAGACGAAAATCATGACAATCTTTCGGCAATCCTTGGCACTGTCTTTGGCACCCCAGGGTTCTATCTCACGCAGTTTGAGAATCACTGCTCTAGGAATTTTATCTATTTAATTTTTGAAAATGTGGGTATAAAGCCAAGCACTGGCTCGCTTTCAGCCATTCAGCACTTAAGTCAAAGGGAGTTGGAATGGTTGGAAAACTAGACGAAGAAAAGAAGCTGGAATGGAGGTAAAGTAAAAGATAAAAAGTGGTTGCAGCTTTGGGCAGAAGGGAATTGCAAACAACCTTTAGTAATGCCTAGAGTGCACTACTGAGTGCATTGACGACCCCCCCCCCCCTCCTCACCTTGGATTGAAGGACAAGATTGTTCAGGTGAAAGAAAAATAGTTTGGTTGGAGACGTGTTTGCTTTATAAAGAGGAAGACCATAAGCATCAAAGATAACAGAAGTTAGACGCAATAAGAAAAAAAGCAGTTACATACCGAAGAATATTGTGATTGACATAAGGTTTAGTGTTATCCTTCCTAAAACGAATGTCAGGGTGGAAAATTAGAAATTTGTTTTTAAGAATTGCCATGTAATTTTATTATTATTATTTTTTTTTTCTATCACAGTCCTCCAATTCGACTGGGTGGTATTTATAGTGTGGGGTTCCGGGTTGCATCCTGCCTCCTTAGGAGTCCATCACTTTTCTTACTATGTGCGCCGTTTCTAGGATCACACTCTTCTGCATGAGTCCTGAAGCTACTTCAGCCTCTAGTTTTTCTAGATTCCTTTTCAGGGATCTTGGGATCGTGCCTAGTGTTCCCATGATTATGGGTACAATTTCCACTGGCATATCCTATAACCTTCTTATTTCTAATTTCAGGTCTTGATACTTATCCATTTTTTCCCTCTCTCTCTCTTTAACTCTGGTGTCCCATGGTATTGCGACATTAATGAGTAATACTTTCTTCCTGATTTTGTTAATCAACGTCACGCTTGGTCTATTTGCACATATCACCCTATCTGTTCTGATACCATAGTCCCAGAGGATCTTTGCCTGATCGTTTTCAATCACTCCTTCAGGTTGGTGCTCATACCACTTATTACTGCAAGGTGTTGTTATTATTATTGAATTGAAATTGTAGCTCTCAAAGAATTTTAATGTTCTTTTGAAAGAGGCAACAGAAGGTAGTATGAATGACTGAAAGAAGTGGCCAGTTAGAAAAGTGAAAGTGTATTAACAAATGAATAAATAGATATATAGAAATGAAAGTAAATTATGAAAAGAGGAGAATATTTTGAGGGTAGTCATGCGGTGCATCTTTCCTTGAAACTTTTGAGGTTCCAACCGTATAATTTCTTTGCTGTGGATTAGTTCTGTTAAAAAATTAATAGTACAAATGGTTCAATAAAGGTATGTTTACACCTACGCACTTTTGTGTTGCGGGCTGATACGGTGTGGGACCGCAAGAAAACGCATGAAAATTGACGCGGTGGGGAGAAAAAATGACTGTTATTGGGCTGCGTGGCGCGGACCCTTGCGGTTTGTTACGGGCATGTTACGGCGTGTTGTTGCAGTGTCTAGCAGAGTGTTACGGCGTTGGTGCGGTTTTATGGTCGTTGTTGCTATGCCAGGGCACGCGCTCTTGCGGCTTTGTTACTCCGTGTAGCGGTGTGTTGCGGGTGGCTTGCGGTGTTGTTGCGGAGTAATGATAACATAATTCATAATAATGAGACAAATGAGAAGCAAATGATGGACATATCAAAAATACTTATACTAAACCAACATGTAAAACATAGAAAGTAAGAAAATGAACATGAAAAGCATAGAATGTAAGTAAATGAACATGAAAATCATAAAAAGTAAGAAAATGAACATGAAAAGCATAGAATGTAAGAAAATGAACTTGAAAAGCATAAAAATTAAGAAAATGAACATGAAAAGCACAGACTGTAAGAAGATGAACATGAAAAGTATAGAATATAAGAAATGAAATTGGGACATGGTTTATACCATAACATTTTCAACTGCAAATATCATATATTATCAACTGAGGTCAATATGTCTTTAGTCTGTTACTGACTTTTCATTGTTCCCCTGTTAATAACTATATCCAGTCAATGTTCATTATTGTTTCATTATCATATTTGTATGTGTTCTTGTTCATTTGATCATGTCTCAATATTATATTATTGTTCTTTACCTTGTATGTTATTATATCATTTGATGGCCATATTTATTTAATGTTACATTTCATTTTATTGTTCAAGTTATTTTCCGAGCACTATTTATTTCATATTTCATATATCATATTTCATGTTAGATTTCCTGTTATTTTTTTCATGTTATTATTCTTTATGGCCATGCTTTTTCATTTTTCAATTTCATTTCACCCAATCATATCACCATATATATTGTCATGACATATAAATTAAGCATCAATAAGGAAAATGTAAATGCAAGTCAGTATTTCAACATATTTATTACAAAAAGGAACATTATGAATGATATAAAATGTACAAAATCATTTAATATTAAGAAAATAACAGAAAATTCATTTATTATTAAAAATATAAAATTATATTTTTTTATTAATTGTAGACAGGCTGTCATCGCGCGAATGATGCCCCGTGGTCTGTCCGGCCCATTTTATACTCCCCAGAATGCCGGGCAACCTTCCAACCAATCGACCTATGTTTTTGTCAAAATCAAGAGGTGGTTGTGGAATTATTGATATTCAGTGTAAAGCGAAGTCATTCATGTTTAGTACATTTCTAAAATGTTTAAAAGATCGTTGTTTTGGTTACCAAATGATTATTTATTATTGTAAAGTCAGAGCAATCTACCTTATAGAAAATGAATGCCAACATCAGGATTGCACTATTTTTACATCTAATTTTTATGAAAGTATGATAAATATATTACGAAGTGATAATAAGATGACTTCTTATCTACAAATAAAAACGAAAGTGGTATATGAACATTTAATGAAAAACAGTGAATATGTTCCAAATATTGAAAAATTGTATCCACTATTCAACTGGAAACTAATTTGGGAATATGTAAATAATAAGTATATAGAAAAGAAAAGTAGAGGAATTTTGTTCAAGTATGTTCATGAAGTTTTAAGTACAAATGATAGGCTAGCCATGATGAAAAAAAAGATGCCTCGGACCCTCTGAAGCTCAGCTTCAAGGAAGTCAGGGCAACTGACCCACAGTGCCCTTAAAAACATAGACGAAAATACCATCATCTTCGGTCTCGGATGATGGTTAGAATAAAAATGTAAGTAGGATTCTACATTTGTAGACTTCCTGTACACAAAATCTAAAATTTCCATCATTCCTCACAATTAAAACATCACATCTAAAAACGCCAACTTATTATCTACTTCATTTTCCAAGTAGATAATAAACTAGATGAACTACTTGTAAGCAACATTTTCAAACAATTAATTTTTAAATAGTATTACGATAGTTTTTATGTTTTTGTATTACTGCCACAGAGGTGTCTTTGTAACAAATAATGAATTTTTGTATCACTTGACCCTGAGGCGGCGTGAAAAATACACGACAGCTCTTGGTCGACTCCTTTCAGTCCTTTCTTCATCTGTATGACAATATATATATAATATATACGCACACACATTATATATATGTATATTAATACTATATATAAATATATATAATATATATATATCTATATATATATATACGGCCACCCACATTTGTATATATATATATAATATATATATATATATATAATATATATATATATATTATACTATATATAGATAATATAATATATACGGGCACCCCACGCAAATTTATATTTATATATATATAATTATATATATATTATAATGGTATAATATATATAATATTTATAATGTTTACTCTATGTTCATAAGTCTATTACAGTTATATCTAATGTTTTTGTTGATGAATAGGTAAATCTGTTCGATGCACATAAAGGTGAGTTACTGCTCACATTTACCTTCCATGAATAAGAGGAAAGAATGTTAATAGCCAGAATAATATATTTCTTTTCATTTATGTTCCAGCTATTTGTGCCTTTCATATGTTAAATATTTATGCAGTATGTGAATGGTTTCTTCTTTTTCTTTGGCATTGTTTTCGGACATGCAGTGTCAACGAATTTGTGTATCTAAAGCAGGTAAGTTGGTCAGTGACTTTATTCAAGGTCGCCTTTGTCTTTGTCCTGAATCAAGGACGCGAAGCCCTTTTTTCATATGTGACGCTTCAATTTTATTTTTTATATATAATATTGCAATGCAGGAATGAAATGGGGGAATTTTGTTGAAAAGAAAATGATTCATTGAAAACAATGGTTTAAGTTGTTGTAATCGGCGATATAACAAGAAAATAATAACCCCAACTTCAGTGTTATTGAGAACATTCTGATTTGTTCTCTTTTTCTCATAGAGAAAGAATTTATCATTCAGACTGGAGTGTATTGCCGAAGGGGAAATGCTTTGGTGTTAAAATATTGTTCGTGAAAGGCTCAACGGTAAATGCAATAGAAAAGGATCGGTTAATTGTCTATTGACGATACTTCTTTCAGTTGGCTATCCATTTTGGTGATTTGATTTGATTTGAGAACTGATTAGGTAGATAAAAATAGAATCAGAAACAGAGGGATTAAAAAAGAAGAAGAAAATAAATTGGTGCGGCAAAAGTGTAAGACTTCACTTTATTTAGGCAAGAAAAACCTTAAACATCAGCAGTGTTGCCGATAATATACGTACGTGTAGGATGTAACATAAAGGCAAATAGTTTGGCTCCACTCTCTGCAATACATTTTGCTAGTCCTAGTGCATTTATTAGCAACCCCCCCCACCCCCCCCCACCCCCCCCCCCCCCCACCCCCCCCCCACCCCCACCCAACCTGTTTCATGGGCCTAGTTGAGTAAAAATTAATGGTCAGTGGGTCTGTGAAGGAAACTTAAATCTAAGAGTAATGCCAGCTTCGTGCGCTTTCCATTACCAGAAAATGGTAAAGTAAGGAGCCAATGGGGATACCCAGAAGGAGTCAGCACAACACCCACCCTCAGGCACTCTCTCAGTTGCATGCATTCTTGCCGATGATAGTAAGTATAGTTGATGCCTAACTCTTTCTCCGTCAGGAACATGTTACGAAGTTTTCACCATCATATTCATAGTGAGTTTTATTTTTCATTATTTCATTGGTTGTCTTCAAACTGTTCTTGTTCTTGTTCTTGTTTGTTCGTCCAGTCTGCCCGAGATTCTAGGATTTTTTTTTTCTCACACACTTGCTATTTCTTGATTTACTTCAGCATCTGGTATGGTAATTACTTTATTCGGAACACTCCGATCCGAACCTAAGTTGGTTGCTGCCGGCATCCCTACTTGTCCTTTTTCACGTATTCATTTATAATGACTTGTTGTAGATAAAGTTTTATTTTGTTTCTCGCAGCTCCAGAAAAAAAGACTGATTAAATCTCTCTCGTAATCAAAGTAGAATTGCTCATTTGCTAGTTTTGAATATGTAAAGAAAAGGAACCATTGTTCACTAAGGTAATCATGTATAACAAATACTGTTTGAAATCATTGGTACACCGTAATTCATAATCCATTTCTTGATAGCGGAGTTGATGGCTCACATCTCTTAAGTTATTTAATCTTGGTGAATGAATTGACCCTTGAAGCTAAAACATGGATTGAAAACCTTGTATTGAAATTATGAAAATGTCATTTTGCTGAATGTAGGTTGAGGAGGGAGAATTCGTCACAGGTACCTTTGCTAAGTGTATTTCTTCATTCAGTATGATGCAAATCAATCTAGTTATTATACAATTTTCGCTGTATATTATCTTGCCAGTAATTCCAGCATAGCCAATTTCTTTACTTCTCCACGGTTTCTTTATTACGAGTAACAATTCAAAAACCTGTATTCCTGCATTAATATTCTCGGGTCTTCTTCAGTTTCTGGTACATGTGTCGATCGTATTTCTCATTCATAGCTTCTTCTACAGATGTTATTGACAAGGATTTTCCTCTTCCCTTTCGTGAATAATTGTGGTCCACTAGTGGCCGTCCCTATGTACAAGGTTTTGTGATCTTCACTCGCTTGTTATTCCAGCTGTTTTCTCTTATCTCTTCCTGCGCTTTGTTCAAGTTTCCTCTCTCGGCTGCAGGTTCTCAACACTTTTCACATTGCTCTCTTCTTCATCATCTTCTCCTATAAATTTTGTTGTTGTTAAATCTGTATTGCAACTCAGATTTCATTCGATTTGGAGGTGTTACGACGTCTGTTTCTGTACAGCCCATAAAACACAGATAGACACAGACAGACAGACATATCTTATGCTGCTTTCCTCTCTTAACTCACGGGTCTCGTCGTCCGAATCCCGTTGTATCTGTAAAAACGGCGAACGGCAGCCAAACAAAAAGAGAGAGAAGGAGATTCTCTTGTGCTTGTTGATCTTCCCATTTTACGTTATTGAGTTGCAAAATGGGGAAAATCCATAATTTAAATATATATATATATTTATATATACTATAGATATATATATATATATATAAATAGATATATATATATATATATATATATATATATATATATATATACTTATATATGTTTGTGTGTGTGTGCTTGAAACTAACAGACTAACCTGTCTTTAGGATTTGAGTCTTTCTCTTTTTTATCTTTCTTTTTCCTGTACTTAGTGCTAGTATATTGAAGTTGGACCTGTTTCACCGTTCTCAAATGACTCTGGGGATGGTTTTGAGAGCGATCTACGGTAAGTTGTGATGGCAGAGTTTAGTATTAGTAAGCAGAAGAGCGTTGGTATTCCTAAAACGGACATTTGATGATTGCGGAGTGAAAATTAGTTTTATATATTCAGATTCCAGATGATATAATATTTTTTACCAGCATTACATGAAATATCACATAAAAAAGATAGAATATTTTAGGGCATTGGATAGTTTTTAATTTTATCTAATTTTAGAATGCTGTATCATTTTCGGCCCCTCGAACCTTCTCTGAGAAGGAATTACATTGAATTTTAGTACTTTTGCCCGTCAAACCAACATCTCTCGTGGTATTTATGATGAAAACTAGAATGTCAAATGCGATAAGTCTCATCCCATGTATACTCAGTGTTGATGATGATGGATTTTGACTTGAATGCGATTTTGGCATTTTTGAATAAAAGAAGTGGGCGCTCATGATTTAATATTGACGGCTCTTATCACGAGCTGTAAACACCCCATTTGCGTTGGGTTGTCCTCCTTTCGGTTGATTCTGTTGTTGGGATGCAGACTTCTCTTTGCTTAAATGTTCAATACTTGGTGTTTTTAACTTCGCAGTCGTATTCATTATATTGTATGATTATTGAAATTACAGCATTATTACTAGTAATACAAATGCCAGCAACAGCTGTAATAATAATGCATACAATTACGAAATATTTTAAGATCTGTTGAAATAACTTTATATATCACATTTATTAATATCTCATGTATTTACAGAAAAATTAGTAAAGCCCTTTTGCACAATAATGAGATCCAGTATTCTTGCTGATTGGTTTTTGTAAATTATATAATGACATTCATTGCCTAAATCCTCTTCCTTCTTGTTAAGGTCATAATATGCTTCTCAACTGAAGTGTACTTTTCCGCTCTGTTCAACGTCTTCCACGGAAACCTCTTCTTTGCCTTTAACATCAGTGGGCAGAAGGAGCCTCAATTCATTCCTTTCCGTTTTTTCGCTGTATGGAATGGTGGTAATGCCTCCAGAGAATGATCATGAGTACAATGACGACTACTGCTGGTATTTTTGTTCTGATTATTATTATAAGTGCTCCCATTGCTTGTATTACACTTCATTTTCCTATTGTAAGTTCAAATAACTTGCTTTTAAGATTCGGCATTGCAGTTTGAATCATATAGGAGAAAGACAGGGAAACTAGTGTTCAATTTTTTTTTTCTCTGTATACTTTGATTGCTTGTTCGCTTCGGCGAGAATTGTTCCATCCGTTCCCCACAAATGCTGTTAGCAGGATGACTGTGTGGAAAAAGTGGGGTTGCCTCTTTTTCCTGTAAAGAAATGAGAGAATATTAATGTGTGTGAGAATAAAAGAATTAATGTGGCAAATCTTAAAATTGTAGGAATCATCATAGCAGCTGTGTAATGTGTATAATTGCTGAATCATTAGGGAAGCTGTATAATGTGTCTAATTGCTGAATCATTTCTGCAGTTGGATAATGTGTATAATTACTAAATCATTACTGCAGTTTGATAATGTGCATAATTACTGAATCATTAAGGGAGCTGTATAATGTGTCTAATTGCGGAATCATGACTGGAGCTGTATCAAAATGTGTACAATTGCGAAAATTGAATTTTAGAGCTTAGAAGGTCTTTTCAAATCAAATTACATGAAGGACTTTCCTTATGTTTTTAGTTAATAATATGACTTTCGATTTTCGGTATACATACTAAATATGACTTACTATCGAATACTGAGGGGGTAAGACATCAATGGTACCAAAAGGGGTCGGGGTTGGGCAGGTGTAACAAAGAGAGAGAGTGTGAGAGGGAGAGTAGAGGGGGTGTTAGGGAGAAGAAAGAAAGGTAAGAAACAGGAGGTTGGGGAGAGAGTGAGAGAGAAAATTTATTGATTGCCATTCAGAGTTATCCCGGGCAGGTCAGTACAGTAATTTCTGGATAAAAGGGACAGTCAGCTCAAGGCGGTGCAAGGAAGCCTCTTTGAGTTCTTCAGAATTTGGCCAGCTAGTGTGTACTTGCTGAATCATTACTGCAGCTGTATAATCTGCATAATTGCTGAATCTTTAGGGAAGCTGAATAATGTGTATAATTGTTGAACCATTACTGCAGCTGTATAATCATACTATAATGGGCGTAATGTCGGTCTGTCATTCAATCACGGCCAAACAGCTGGTCAGATGGGCATGAAACTTGGCAGAGTTATGGTGGGGACCCCTAAGATGGTTTGTAATGGGGTTTCATCCAACCTAACCCCAACCTTTGTAGGGGGTGGGGGTGAGAAGGGATTCCCTGAAACGGAGCTGTTTCTGGCCGTGAAACGAGGCTGGTTATTCCCATAGACTTAGTTACTTTATGATTTTTCATACATAATTTCTGTAACAACTTCCCCAGAGAAAGTTGCGAATATTTCAGCTCGGACAAAATAGAAGATGAAAATTATCATCAATATCCGCAAGATTTTTTGAATAACTTAAGTCCATCGGGACTGCCGGTGCACAAAATAACGTTGAAGAAGTACTGCCCGGTAATGTTGCTTCGAAATTTCGATCCTACCAATGGACATTGCAACGGAACCAGGTACACCGTTATGGAGCTAAACTCCCACGTCATCGAAGCAGTGATAGCAACAGGCCCGCACACTGGCAAACGTCTGTTCATCCCCCGGATTCCTCTGATGCCTTCGGACAACCAGTTTCCGTTTCAGTTATGGCGCAGGCAGTTTCCCATCAACCTGGCCTTCTCATTCACTGCAAACAAGTCGCAGGGCCAGACTTTGGATTGTGTTGGTGTGTTTCTGCCGTCACCCATGTTCACGCATGGCCAACTGTATGTGGCGATGAGCAGAGCAACTGACTCTGCCAACTTGAAATTAAGTTGTGGATAAACTGATAATATTGTGTACAAAGAGGTTCTGTAGTAGGTATGTATAAAAATCGCCCTTATTTTAATATTGCTGAACAAATAATACATATGAATTTTTCACTTCTGCACCCGTATTTTATCACCCATCGTAGATGGGTAAGTTTACTAGTGTGTATAATTGCTGAATCTTTAGGGAAGCTGTATAATGTGTCTAATTGCTGAATCATTACTGCAGCTGTATAATGCGTGTCTAATTGCTGAATCATTACTGCAGTTGGATAATTGTATAATTGCTGAATCATTACTGCAATTGGATAATGTGTATAATTACTGAATCATTAAGGGAGCTGCATAATGTGTCTAATTGCGGAATCATTACTGGAGCTATATCAAAATGTGTATAATTGCGAAAATTATATTTTAGAGCTTAGAAGGTCTTTTCAAATCAAATTACATGAAGGACTTTCCTTATTTTTTTTTAGTGACAAATATCTCTCATTACAATGAAAATTCCTTTAGAACATTCATTTTTGTAATTTTATGGAAGAGAAAGAACGAAAATGTACTTATTTTATATTAAGTATAAACCCATCAACAGATTTGTAATGAGCATAAAGTGCAATATTTGTCCTTCATTGAGTCTCTTCAATTTCCTAGTCATTGGGTGAGTTTGCATCACTGCCCAAGACGTGTGATATGATTTTAAATTGTATATTGTGTGGCCCTGTGCATTTATTAGTGTCTTTGTACGGACGCGCCCTCATGTACACACACATATATATGTTTATGTATATATATAGTATATATATATATATATATATATATATATATATATATATATATATTCTACGTTTACACACGGAATCATGCAAATATGTATGTATGTATAATTCGTGATATTATTTTTATATGAATGATATCCTTATTAATTGAAATCCCCATTACTTGAATAGTATTAGAATAATGTTTTGCTAAACATTTAGATTATTATTATTAATATAATATTATAATTGATGTAAAATCTGTGATCATACGACTCGATTATGACTTTCATTTAATTACAAGATTACTCTGCAACTGTATCTATAATTGCATTTGAAAACACAAATAGATAAACCTCTGTTAATAAAGCTGGATGTATCGTGATCAGAAAATGCTACGGTGAAAGCTTCAAATGAACGCTTTAATTTCTCCTCATTTTCATGACTTTTTTGCCCTAATTGCACGATAGTAATGCGTTAATTGATCGCAATTTTTTTCCGGTTGGAAATGGTTTGCCATTTCTCTTTCGAAAAGGATCGTTGAACTGTGTAACGGCTATAGACTGAGCCACGGTCAACATTTGGCAGTTTGCAGTTAGGTTAGGTTATACTTGTTTAGTCATTTTTCAGGTTCAAGGCTGATGTGTGGCAGGGGATGTCACTTTACTGCATGGAAATGAAAGGCAGGAGAGAGATACGGCCGTTCGTCTCATTAGTTCCGTTGAGCAATCAATCCATTACTACCCTAATACAATGTAGTTTAATAACTTGCTTAGATTTCATTTATTTATATATTTATTTGTAATTTTTTTTTTTTTTCCAATAGCTGATCTCTTCTTTCTCTATTTATCATCACTTTCTTTTACTTCTTTCGAATGAACACCATATTCTTAGGAAGGCTGAATTTCAAGTCAGTGGTCCCCGTGGGTTTCTTACATATGAATAGGGTTCATCTTCTGAATATAATAATAATAATAATAATAATAATAATAATAATAATAATAATAATAATAAGATAATAATATAATAATTAAATAATACTAATAATAATATTAATAAATTTCAGTATTATCATCATCATCATCATCATCATCATTATAATAATAAAAAAAATTCCGTTGATCCTGAATTTCAGTTTTATCGCGTAATCACAGATAAAGTAACTTGATCAGGCGCCTTTGTGAGTTGTAAACGAAAGGTCTGTATTGGATATACGTCATATTTCTTTTATTTATACTTTGCATAATTATTCCTTGAAGCTGGATGATTTCAAGTGCAACTTAATTACATTTTTTATGAAAGAAGGTGGTGATATAACTTATACATACGAGCCTTCAGATGTGTCTTAAATTATGGACTAGTATCATGATTTTTCACGTTTTGGGTTTTGAGTTTCCTTGCCTGATGGATATATATATATATAATATATATATATATATATATATATATATATATATATACTATGTGTGTATGTGTATGTTTGTAATCACTTAACAGATTTCTGACAAAACCAAGTGTAAAGAATCTATCTTGATAAAAAAATATTACTGCTAATAAATGACCTCAGGCAAGACAACTTAAGGCCGAAAAAGTGAAAGTTCATGATACTAATCCATATATATTATATATATATAATATATATATATATATATATATATATATATATATATAAGATATATATATATATATATATATATAATATATATATATATGGATTAGTATCATGGACTTTCACTTTTTCGGCCTTAAGTTGTCTTGCCTGAGGTCATTTATTAGTAGTAATATTTTTTTATCAAGATAGATCTTTACACTTTGTTTGTCAGAAATCTCTTAGGTGATTACAAACATACACATACACACATGTATTATATATATATATATATATATATATATATATATATGTATATATATATATATATATATATATATATATATATATATATATATATATATATCCATCAGGCAAGGAAAACTCAAAACCCAAAACGTGAAAAGTCATGATACTGGTCCATAATTTAAGACACATCTGAAGACTCGTGTGTATAAGTATCTGTATTTGTATATATATATATATATATATATATATATATATATAATATATATACATACACAAATACACACACACACACACACACACATATATATATATATATATATATATATAAATGTGTGTGATGTTGTCTGGTGTGTGGGTGTACTATATGAGGACAAAATGTTTGTCTCCCTTTCTACTCTTCCTTGTTGGTTAAAGTGACTTAGACTATAGACTGGGACGTTGATCAATATTTGTAACCCGTTGAGTCCCACTTGCTGACGCATTGTGCCCTATTAAGTTAATGGACATTCCCTTTCTCTCTCTCTTTCTCTCTGAGAGAGAATTCTGGAGTAAACTTGTTATTGCCGGGGGCTTCAGTGAGGTTTTGGATTCTTTTTCTTTTACAGCTTAAAGAATAGTAAGAAAAATATGGGGTTTAGTTTTCATTGTTTGCTCTTTAGTTAAAATATTTTTTAACCTGATACCTTGCTAGTTGATCAGTAAATTCCAGTGAAATTGAGATATACATTTTTATTTTAGCTTTCTGTAAAAGAAAACTATTGAGATAGCTTTGTCTGTCCGTCCACGCTTTCTCTCCGCCCTAAGATCTTAAAAAACTGATCATCCACCTTCCAATCATCAAACATACAAAATTGCAGCCATCTAGCCTCATTAGTTTTTATTTTATTTAAGGTTAAATTTAGCCATGGATCGTGAGCCTGGGTGCCAGCCGCCGACGCATCTTCAAGTTACCACATCTGGGGAGCAACTGAGCGCTACCCGGTCGTGAGAGTTTTATACTGCAGCACATCGAGAGTTTCATCCAGCATTCTACGCTGTACAGAAAACTCGATTACTTCGATGCATTTTGTACTTGTTTATTCATTGTGTATGAATTTGTTATTGTGATAGTTCAACCATTTTCTTACTTAAATCCTGAGCTTTGGAGTTTTGTAACTCGAAATGACCTCGTGTTCCTTAGTTTAGATATAATATGGAGGTGATAAATACGAGAACGCATTCCAGGAAGATAAAGCCATAAACAATCAAGTTTACCAAGGATAAAATTGACAAGCAGACTGAACACAGTTTTACTCGGGTGTTGTCAACATAGTATGTGTAAGGCTGGTCATCTTTCAAGTTTTGTGATCAACTGAATAGATGACAAGATCTCTGCAACAGCAATATCCATCGAATGTCAAGCTACGAAATTAATTTTTCCTCTCTAAAGTGGAAGTTTATTCGCTTTACTATGAACGAAGCCATTCATTTTATATTTTATTTTTTCCCTTGCACTTTTGGGTTAAAAAGGGCTCCTT
Organism: Macrobrachium nipponense; assembly: GCF_015104395.2. Classification (NCBI taxonomy): domain Eukaryota; kingdom Metazoa; phylum Arthropoda; class Malacostraca; order Decapoda; family Palaemonidae; genus Macrobrachium; species Macrobrachium nipponense. The sequence goes on from NC_087201.1 coordinate 116,251,632, forward strand.
TTATGCAATTTTTTTTTTTTTTTTATAATACATAGGTTGCGTCTATTTTTTATCATTGTATTTTCTTATCCTTTATTGGAGAAAAAGGGCCCGGAACTTATGTATTACCTTGAAAGCCCTTCGGTCGATATTGAATTCCGTCTTCTTGGCAGCTATCTCCAGATTGCAATTACGAATATATTTTTCTCATTTTTGGTTACGTTTAATTCAGTGGAAGTCATGAAAATACAAAATTCCTTCATTCTACGTCAAGGACATTTATTCAATCTCATATTGAATGACCTTGACTAGTTTTAGATTCATTTCTTGATTGCTCTCCTTTTGGTCATCATCTCTTTCTTGATAACAGACAGGTGAGGGAGGTTTTCGCAAGTTGCTGTTAGTTTTTCTTTTTGTCTGTGGATACTTACCCACCTATCATTTTCCATAAATTGGGCTGAATTGAAAAAATAATAATATAAAAAACTAACAATCACTCTCATTTTTACCACATAATTGCCGGATCAAGGATAAATCCACGTAAAATACAGTGATGCCGCAAATAATGGAGTTCCTTAAAACATTAATGTGCCTCAAGTACCTGGTAGTTAAACTTTGGTAGGTCCCCAGACAGCTCAGAATCTGCTGCTTCTCAGACTTACACAAAAGGCTTACCAGCAGCGCATCATTGCTCCACTCATTTCTATGTCACAAGTTCTTTCACACACTGTAGAAATTAAGGCACTTGTGTTCCACACCTTTCTTTGTCTTTATCTTTCTTCCTACCAACACTAACGCTAGCTAAATCTATATACTCGTTTCATAAACTGATCGTCCTTCAGTTCCTCCAGTTGGACAAATCACCTAAAAAATAAAAGAAAATGGAATATCTTATCTATCTTTCTGCGGAAGGCAGCTTATTAAAACCACGTCGCATCCTTACATTTTGAAAATTTCAACCCATCATACTCCATGTTTGTTGGATAAAGAATGCATTTCAACATCTTTCACTCCTTCTTCTTTTTGCATGTAACAACTACACTCTACTTCCAAAGAGTTGCAACAATTTGCATTAATATCCCTTTACTTTCTGTTTCCTAGATACTCTTCCTAACAGCCACACCTTTGCAGAGATCCTACCTTCATTGTGTACTTATTCTGTGATTTTTCTCTGCTCTCATCTTCCTATCATCTGTTTCATATACCTTTAGACACCTTGTAAGGCGAGGTCTAGTAAGATATGGAGTTTACAGCTTACTAATATATGCACAAAACATTTCCCACAGGCCAAGAGCTCATTCGAGCCGCATTGTTGCTCCCGATCTGTGACAGGTCGAGAAAGGGATTAAATTCAAGCATCTGTGTTTCTTTACAGACAGAAACATACATACAAATACACATATGGTTGGAAAACTGCCATAGTAATACATACAATGGTAATAAATATGTAGATCGTGACAATGATGATAATAGATATATGTACAGAAGACGTGTGAGAGAAGTTGCGTTTCTCTGGACCGCATGATTTCTCTTGCAGGTTGGTCATCGCGGGTTAAAGGATATTTGGCTGTAGGTGCGTGTAAAACCACATACGGACAGGACCCTTCCAAACTCGATAGTGCTGAACACCATTCAGGTACTCGATGGTGCAGAAGTGCTCTGGTATCGCTGACATGTACCATTGTTGTTGCACGGTCCTTGCGTCTACTGACTGTGAAGACGTGCACCAGTGGATGATGGTCCGTCTGCACCACCAACTGTCATCCCCCTAGTATGTGGCAGAAGTGCCTTACTGCTTTGTAGACTGCGAGGAGCTCCTTGTCAATCGTTGATTACTTCTGCTCTGCTGCCATTAGCTTTTTGCTAAAGAAGGCCAGTGGGCGACAACCATCATCAGTGTCCTGCTTGAGTCTTTGCGTCGGTTTTCATGGTGAAGGACCAGTGGGGTGAAGGGAAGATTAGTGTTGTTGCAGAGGTTATTTCTTCTTTTGATAGAGTAAATGCTTCATCTTGATTTTCTGCCCAACTTAGTTTCTTTCTATTTCCTTTAGGTAATTTATTAAGCCTGAAAATTTTTACACTCGCTTGACTTTTGTTAGTTTGGTGAAGTCTGTTATTGCTTTCACTTTTTATGGTAGAGGTTTGATGCCTTCTGGGCTAACTTGGTGGCCCAGAAACTCTACCGTTTTCTTTGCCCTGTACACTTGTCTTCCAAAATATGAGTCTGTTTTCTTTTAGTCTTTGTAGCACTTTGTTAACTTTTTTGAGATGTTGGTTTAAGTTTTTACTGAAAATTAATATGTCGTTGACGTAGACCATGGAGAATGGAATGTCCCCGAACAGTGTTCCATCAGTCTTTGGAATGTTGCCATTAAGTTACAGAGGCCAAAACAGCTGAAATTGATTGTGTAGGTGCTGAACGGATGATGATTTCCTTCTTCTTGGACTTGGAAATGCCCTTTCAGCAGATCAGTTCTCGTGAAGACTTGCACCGGTCATTTGGTTTGTTATGTCTACTATTTTCGGTAGTGGGTATCTGTCTGGTTTTGTTATGTTTAGCCGTCAGTAGCCTCCACGGGGGTGCCATGTTTCATCAGATTTTGGTACCATTTATAGGGGTGATGCCAATGGGTTGGGGGTATTTTGGCATATTCCCAATTCCTCCATTACTTTGAATACCTTCTTTGTGTAGGGGAGCTTCTATGGGGCCAGCCGTCTGAATCATGAGTGGATCGGGGAACATTCGGTCTGTGTGTGGTGTTGGATGCAATGTTTTGCTGGTTTTGTTAAGTCTTGCTTCTCGTATTCTTTGAATACTTCTTCATATTCCCATAGAAGTTCTCGCATATCTGGCGGTGGGATGTCAGGTGCGATAGGGCACAGTTATTTGTTTCTCTCATTGACTTGTTGATGGTTTGGTTGTGATAAGTCTGCTGGCTCAATGTCAGTGCTGTTTTTGGGATCAGCTGGTATGTCGACCAGTAGATTTTGCACTGTTAAGAGATCGGATCTAACAATGTCATTGTCATGTGTGCCATGATGAAGGACCAGTCATATTCTTTCCCATTAAAAGCAATTTTCATCACCCACCTTCCATACATTGTCAGGGGTGCTCCATTAGCTATTTGCATGTGGAGGTTGGTGCGTGGAGTGGGGTTGAGTCGTTCATTTGGACTGGCTAGGATGGGTCCTTTTCTTTCGTACTTGGAATAAAGACAGAGGTGAGCAGGCACAGCTTCTCTTATGAGGCAACCGGTGTGCTCACCACTGACATTAGTATAGATGGGTCGTGTGTGCAACCCCACAGCGTGTTTTTAGAGAATAGGCAGCCTTTGTCACATTTTTGGGCTTGGTTCCAAACCTCCAGTGAGAAGAAAAAAAAACATATGCCCTCAAGAGGTTCTTGTTTCCTCTGCTTTGGCTTACCATTGCTGAATTGTCTGGAGAAGCTTTGGGTATGTCTGCCACTGTGTGCAGGGATAGGTTTGTGAGGAGCACCTCCCTCATGAGGTCCAAGAATGACTCGGGTTGGCTGCCCTTGGCGGGCAGCGTAATTAGCTGCTGCTCGTCTGCTATCAGGGTCCCCACGTAGTTGAGGAACTTTCTGGCTCTGTTGGTGGGCAGTATGCTGAAGGATGACTTCAGCTGGTCCTTCAGTACGTTATAGGTGAAGGGGGTGTCCAGATCTTCGAACCATCCTGCTATCTGCTCGAAGACGTCATTAAGGGGATTTTCTTTGAGCGGAAAATCATTTCCGCCCTGAAGAACCATGCCTCATATGTTGTGGGGTGTGAAGGGCGGTAGGTGTGGCATCGGGTCACCAGTGTGAGGCGAGTCCGAGTAAGATACGGAGTTTACAGCTTACTTATTTATTTACAAAACTTTCACGCAGGTTAAGAGCTTGTGCGAGCTGCAATGTAACTCCCGATCTCTGACAGGTCAAGAAAGGGATTAAATTCAAGCCTCTGTGTTTGTTCACAGACAGAAACATACCTACAAATTGATACAGAATATTTGACCGAAGGTCATACACATATTTTTGGAAAACTGTCATAATAATACATACTACAATGTTAATAATGCATAAATCATGACAGTAATGACAATGGAGATATATGTACAAAAGACGTGAGAGAAAAGTTGTTTCTCTCGACCAATGGTTTCTCTCGCGGTCTGGTTAGTGTGGGATAAAAGATATATATTTAATTGTAGGTGTGTGTAGGACCGCACATGTGGTCGCTATAACCTTAACAAATCATCCAATCCCAAACTACTGTTATTCATGATGATAAATACATTGAGCCATCGTCTAGGCTTGCATTAACTTTCATTTCGTAACTATTGCTAAGATTCAGTTTCAATCTACAAATGCTCGGATGTATTCACCAAGCTCGATGGAAACTTTCCACTATCATCAGTCAACGTCATATCATGTGCAACCATCAGCGACTTCTACAAATTTGCACCTTGTCTCCTGTCCTTCCCCTGGCTTGACTCCTTTCAATGTTTCAACCATTAAATTATTGAAGAGTTCTGGATACTTCTATTTACATATTCTAACACCCAATTTGCTTTCATCATAAAGATAGAATGTTATTATCATACACCCTGAGGACTATTTACATCACAATCTCCTTCAGTTCTGTTGTGATTTTTCTTAAGGTCCACCACATGAAAGTTGAATCCCTTATTTTACTGCCGAACTTATCATACCATTTACACTGCTGGGGAGAGGACTTGGTCGAAATTCCTGAATATTGTAAACGCCTAAGCTTTGCCGAAAGAAGATAAAAACTCACAATGGGTCACGGGAGGGCCACCTCCCTCGAAGGTAACGCCTATCACTCCTCATAGAAACATTTGAGATCCATTCGACAGATTGACAAAAGAGGGCAAAGTAGGCCCGATTGATTGCCATGTTTCATTTAGGTCTAGTGTCGCCTGTTAAGAAGATTTTTTTTATATAATAAATGTGCTATTGTTTGTGAGTAGAAGACAAGAAAATGTTTCTTAAAAGTACGCTAATTTATTGTCTCACATTGAGTAATGAACTACTTCTTATGGTTGCCAGGCACCCATTGAGGTTATTGATCACTGAGTGGTTGTGTGGTAATCATAATTGCCATGAATTATTGTAGAAGGTATTACTTGTGCTAGACTCACTAAGTGAATCAGGAGTAAAGATGTAACCTACATAGAGAATTAATAGCACCGGCATAACTCAGTTGTGTCTGTAATGGATTTCATCAATCATAGTCAACATAGTAAAGTGGAGCAAGTTCTTTATGCTTCCAGAAGTGAGTTTGTAGATATGCTTTTCAATTACTGAAGTTTACTTTTCACGTGCGTACTTAATCAAGGACTAATGGAAATTTTATCTCATTTTCCTGGATTATAGATGTCAGAGGGATTATTAGTAAAGTTAGCATTACTTATCTAATATCACAACATTCTTTAGAATTTGATACCGTAAATTTTGTTATGTATTGGATATTTTTTCTCTTCTATGTTATGTTGTATAATGAGGATCCTGAAATGTTGTTATAGTATGATGATATTAAACCTCATATCATCATACTATAAAGGGGCGTAATGTCTGTTTGTCTTCTGTCTGTCTGTCTGTCTGTCAGTCATTCAATCACGGCCAAACGGCTGGTCAGATGGGCATAAAACTTGGCAGGGTTATGGTGGGAGACCCCTAAGATGGTTTGTAATGGGGTTTCATCCAACCTACCCCCCTCCTTTGTAGGGGGTGGGGGTGAGAAGGGATTCCCTGAAACAGAGCTGTTTCTGGCCATGAAACGAGGCCGGTTATTCCCGTAGACTTAGTTACTTTACGATTTTTCACACACAATTTCTGTACAACTTCCCCGGAGAAATTCGCGAATATTTCAGCTCAGACACAATAGAAGATGAAAATTATCATCAATATCTGCAAGATTTTTTTAATAACTTAAATCCATCGGGACTGCCAGTGCACAAAATAACGTTGAAGAAGTGCTGCCCGGTAATGTTGCTTCGGAATTTCGATCCTGCCAATGGACATAATAAAAAGAAAACTGACAAGTTCCTACTTCCTACTCTTTTTTGGAAGACACGGGGTCATAAGATTTTTATCAGTAGCCATAACGCACTGACATACAAGTTGCGTCTTTACAGTAACATAATGAAAAGAAAGATACTTTATTATTTGTATCACCGTGCAAAGTATTTGACAAAAAAACAAACCAATCAAGATCCCTGTTCCGTTAAATGAAAGTCACCGACAAGAGAGAGAGAGAGAGAGAGACCAGAGAGAGACGAGAGAGAGAGAGAGATGAAGAGAGAGAGCCATTTCAAGACATTAATGCACTACAATTTTATAATTTTATCTTGCTATCGAAAAATGAGAAAGAGAAAGAGAGAGGAGATAATTTGTGATTTGAGAGCTAAGTAATCCGATAATCCCATCACCGTCATCGTTACTTGACTTACATTGAGAGAGAGAGAGAGAGAGAGAGAGAGAGAGAGAGAGAGAGAGAATCATTAAAAGAGGGTAAACAATAATGAATACGAACTTCTTTACGTTCATTGATCGTCCCTTCACTTACTTAAAGAGAGAGAGAGAGAGAGATAGATAGAGAGAGAGAGAGAGAGAGAGAAGAGAGAGAGAGAGAGAGAATATCATTAAAAGAGGGGAAACAACAATGAATAAGAATTTCTCTGCGTTCAGGGATTGTCCCTTGAATTACATTACGAGAGAGAGAGAGAGAGAGAGAGAGAGAGAGAGAGAGATAGAGAAACTATTCGTGTAATCACCCTTATTTTAATATTGCTGAACAAATAGTACATATAAATTTTTCACTTCTGCACCCGTATTTTATCATCCATCGTAGATGGGTAAGTTTGCTAGTATCGTTTAACATCGAATCCCTCCAGTTGTTGAGTGACTGACACTCAATGAGTTATAATTAATAAGTACATCCGCCTTGGTCAGGATTCGAACCTTGGCCTTTGGTTTAGATACAGCGATAAGCAATATCAGCTATCAAGTGACAGAGGGGCTGATATCGACACTTTTGCACATATTCATGTCGAACTCAGACTCTGTTCGTGATAGCTCATTGGTAGCTAGCTATGTAGCAAATATTAAGCCAACTGATCAAAGTCGGCTGTTTATTGTTGCTTCGACAACAAAAGCCAAGATCTAATCATGGCCGGATAGGTGCACTTGCCAATTATAATTGCGTTATTGCCGTTTAAGTTATTTCCAGAATATAGCAAACTAGATTTAATATTTGCAAATTTGAAAAAAGTCATGTGTGTATGATTGACGAAAATTGATAATTAGCCAAGTTTTACAAACCTACTAATCAACTGTCACGATGGAAGTGGTTTGATATCGATTAAGTACTGAATCGGACGTCGATACTGACCCAACATCTCTCTTGATAGCCGGGCGGTCATATAGACTGTTTGCAGTTGTAGCTAAACCAAAGGCCCAAGTTCGAATCCTGGTCGGAGCCGATGCAATTTTCAGATATAATACCTTAAATGTAAGTTATTCCCAAGGCACAGCAAATTTGATAAACTATTTTCAGCTTAATGATAATGAATATGATAAGTCACTGACTTATAAATGATGATGCATACACACAGACGAACAGACACACGTACACACACATACACATACGCACACACACACACACATATATATATATATATATATATATATATATCTATATATATATATATATATATATATATATATATGCACACGCACACTCACACACATATGTATATATACTTATACATATATATATATATATATATATATATATATATATATATAATGTATGTATACATATGTGTGGGAGTGTGCGCATATGTATATATATATATATATATATATATATATATATGTGTGTGTGTGTGTGTGTGTGTGTGTGTGTGTGTGTGTGTACGTGTGTCTGTGTGTATGTATCATCATTTATAAGTCAGTGATTTTTCATATACATTATCATTTAGCTAAAAATACTTCATCAAATTTGCTGTGCCTTGGGAATAACTTACATTTAAGGTATTATAAAATTGCATCGGCTCCGACCAGGATTCGAACCTGGGCCTTTGGTTTGGCTACAACTGCAAAATTCCCGTTCAGTACTTAATCGATACCAAACCACTTTCATCGTGACAGCTGATTGGTAGGTTTGTAAAACTTGGCTAATTATCAATTTTCGTCAATCATAGACACATGACTTTTTCAAATTGGCAAATATTAAATCTAGTTTGCTATATTCTGAAATAACTTAAACCTAACGCAATTATAATTGGCAAGTGCACCTATCCGGCCATGATTAGATCTTGGCTTTTGTTGTCGAAGCAACAATAAACAGCCGACTTTGATCAGTTGGCTTAATATTTGCTAATATATATATATATATATACATATATATATATATATATATATATATGTGTGTGTGTGTGTGTGTGTGTGTGTGTGTGTGTGTGTGTGTGTATGTATGTGTGTGTGTGCGTGTGTATCAATTATAGAACGTCAATCACTGGAGTGGCGATCTCCCTGCCGAGCATGTGACCTCGGGCAGCCATATTGAAAGGTCTGTCCGGCTCACAGTGCTATATTTTATTACTATTATTATTTTTTATCTTTTTTACTATTACTATTATCATAATATTATTGCTATTGTTATTTTTACTATTATTATTATTGGTGTTGCTGTATTATTATTATTATTATTATTATTATTATTATTATTATTATTATTATTATTATTATTATTATTATTATTATATTATATTACTGGACCCAATTTCACAGAAAGATATGAGCTTACAGAACAGGTTGTCCTAAGAACTCCAACCATTGTGGTCAAAGCCGAAGCATCTGCTCTTGGATCTAAGCAGTGTCTGGCATAAATGGTGCCTGTAAATTACTAGACTTTCCTTGCATACAGTCACAACCATTAACTAAACAGTAGGGCACAATCATTAAACATTAACATTCACAATGCGCTTCCCGTAGTGGGGTAATGCCAACAGTGCACCTCATGCAGTGCACTGTAGGCATTACTTGAGGTTCTTTGCAGCGTGCCTTTGACCCCTATTGCAACCCCTTCCTTTCCTTTCACAGTCATAGTGCAACTGTGAGGTTATCACACTCACTAAGCACTCATACTTAACGTACACTCACACTCAATAACTTCTTCTTTCCCACCACTATCCCTACATTAAAGGGTTGGTTGCTTGATGCACCTTCTCCACTTCCTTCTATCAAAGGCATCATCTTCCACCAAACTCTTCTCTCCTTATCTTCCTTCACCTTATCTCGCCACCTAATTCTCTTACCACCTCTGTAATCTTTACTAAGCCTACCCTTCTCCTAATTTCATTATTTTCCAATCTCTCAAGCAGCAATATTCCCATAATCCACCTCAGCATTCTCATCTCTGTTCTCTAAAGCTTTACTTCCTCTTTTCTTCTTAGAGCATATCTTTCTGCTCCATACATTAACACTGGTCTCTTCATTGTGTTATATATCTTGACTTTTAGCTTGATTGGCATTCTCTTATCACATACCACTCCAGTTACCTCTCTCCACTTCCCCCATGCAGCTCTTATCAACTTCAGCCTCACATCCTCCCTTTTGGTTTAAAGTAGATCCTAAGTATTTAAGCATTCTGCCTGTTTTATAAGCAAGCCTCTTCTTTCTTGTATTACTATTCTGTCTCTTATCTTCCCTACTGCTCAGCAAAACCTCTGTTTTATTCACATTCACCTTTAAGCTAAAGACTCCTCCCACTCTCCAACCCTTCACTGTAGGCCCTCCTCATTTTCAGCAGTAATCACTAGATCATCAGCATACAACAACTCCCACAGCTCTTCATTCCTGATCTCTTCACTCAACACATTAATGGCCAGCACAAAACAAAAATGGGCTTAATACTGACCCCTGGTGTTATCCAACACTAGCTTCAAAGTTTCGGTTTCCCCAACTGCTGTTATCACTTTGTGCTTATTCTTTTATATATCATCTCGACCAGCCTAACCAACTTTCCTGGGACTTTCCTTTTCCTTAAACATCAAAACATCACTTCTCTTGGGATTCTATTGTATGCTTTCTCTAGGTCTATAAAAGTACAATAGCACTTCTTGTTTCCCTGTAGCCTCTTCTCCTGTAGCTGTCTTACTATGAAGATGGCATCCACTGTCCCTCTTCCTCTCAAGAATCCTTACCGCTGTTTCTCGATCTTTACAATCTCTCATCCAGTATTCTCGCTAAAACTTTCAATCCATGCAGTGTTAGTTTAATCCCCCTATAGTTACCGCAATCCCTGACATCTCCCTTTGCTTGTATATATGTTACGTGGTCAAAATGACCCAGGATTTAACTAAAAGGAGATAATTCCTAACATGGTAATGTGACCTACCTTCGATGTTCCCATTGCCTTCCCTCTCTGCATAGCTGAAATTAATAATTAAACCTTAAGCTAATTTAAACTCTAGAGATATGAAGAATACAGGCTTTATTTTTCCCAAAATAGCTAACATGAAAATGAAATCAAATGAATCTAAAATCCCAACCTATGAGATACCATTACTGTTCTGCATTTTCATATTGAATAGCACTATAACTACTTATTCTCACTTTCAAATAACTCCCATCAGTCTTTCTCAAATACATGTCTAGAGAATTCATTTTGGATAGTGACAATCCGAATCCATCTGCAAAAGAATTCAGTGATCAAAAATGGTAATATTGAAGTTCATCAATAATGCTAAGTGTCACACCACACTTCCCCTCTTTGAGCATCTGAAATAAATGTCACCGTTCAAAGTTTCACCGTCTTTTTCTCTTCCACTTTACCTTATCTGAAAGATCTCCAAGCACTTTGTTCCGGCCTTGTTTCACACTGAACGTCTAGTATAATTGCCCCAATAATTACCTCACTAGAGATGTTAGAAGTACTCTCGCCATCTCTTCGTAATGTCTTCATCCCTATACAATATATTTTCATCACTATCCTTGATGACACTCAGTTTACCCCCATCCCGTCTCTGCTTTTTCCTCAAGTTTGAAATATAATATTATATCCTTTTTTCCTTCTCTTGTTCCTAATCTTTCATTCAAAAGCTCTGCTGCCCTTTTAATAGCCATACCTACCCTCCTCCTTGTCTCTCTTTCCTCTTCTCTGCACCTTACCTCTGCACCCTGTGCATGACTTACTTTCCAGTCCTTAAATGCTTTTGATTTTCTTTTAATTGATTCTTGCACCTCTCCATTCCACCACCACTTTTCTCCTCTCGACACTCCGTATCCACTGGTTCTTCCCAACAGTTCCTCTGCTTCCCCCACACATATTTCTTTCATATCTGCCCAGATATTTTCCACTCTGTTACACTGTCCAAAGTCTATGTTCCCCCTTCCAGACATCTCCCTCTCACAGTCCTCGTAAATTGCTCCACCTTTTCTCCTTTAAGGTCCCAAATCCTAATTCTAGATTTTCTCTTTTTCTTCTTGGGTTTTGTACCTCTCATTTTCGCACTCAATGACACTAAACACTAATTGAATACCCAACACTCATTAGGCACTCACTATACACTAAATGCTCACTAAACACACATATAACACTAAACACTCACTGTACCCCAAACACTCTGTAAATGCTAAATACTCACTAAATCCTAAATGCTCATTAAACCCGGTAAACACTCTTTAAACACTAAACCGTAAATCAATATCCACTCATCGCTCATTAAACACTCACTAAACATTCACTAAACACTAATACTCACAAGACATTCACTAAATAGTCACTAAACATTCACTGAATGCTTACTAAACTTTCACTAAATGCACACATTCACAAAACATTCACTAAACTCTAGACACTCACTAAACATTCACTGAATAATTACACACTAAACATTCACTAAACACTAACATTATGTAAACCTTAAACACTCACTAAACCCTAAGCACTCGTTAAACATTCACTGAGTACTTACACACTAAACATTCGTTAAGCACTAACACTCACAAAAATTCATTAATCCCTAAATACTCCCTAAAATTTCAATGAATACTTACATACTAAACTTTTACTGAATACTTATACACTAAGCATTCACTAAACCCTAAACTCGCTTAACACACCTTAAACATTCACAAAACCCTAAACAATCACCAAACATTCACTGACTACTTACACACAAAATATTCATTAAACACTAACATTCACTAAACTCTAAACACTCTCTAAACATTCACTGAATACTTTACACACTAAACATTCAATAAAGTTTTACTCACTAAACCCTAAAAATTCACTAAACACTTACTCACACTAAACACTTACTCAATAATCCCTCAAAATTAGCTAAGCTCATTAAACACTAACAATAAAAGAATTCACAATCGCACCAATCCCCTGTTCAATTTGCAGGTTACTCGACCTGTAAGAATGGCTGCAAGGCCTTGCAGCGCCGCCCTAGTGGAAGACCACCGAACTAAGCAGTATTGGTATAGAGACCGCATCTCTAGGTGTATATATATGTATAAATGTGTATATATATATATATACACACACCTAGAGATGCGGTCTCTATACCAGTACTGGTTAGTTCGGTGGTCTTCCACTAGGGCGGCGCTGCAAGGCCTTGCAGCCATTCTTACAGGTCGAGTAACCTGTAAATTGAACAGGGGATTGGTGTGATTGTGAATTCTTTTATTGTTAGTGTTAATGAGCTTAGCTAATTTATATATATATATATATATATATATATATATATATATATATATATATATATATATATATATATATATATATATATATATCATCATATGGGGAGGATACCAAAATTAATATTTTTCACTTCGGTTTGAACAAAAACTGGTGGATGGACGTCCTTTGATAGGTTGTATCTTTTCTTCACATTTTGGACGGTCCCTTTTGTGAACCAGACATTCGGTGTTTCTTCCAAACGCTTCTGTTTTTATTTCTTGTTGTGTTTAATGGAAGATTCTCTTTTGGAGGGTGAGTAAATGACGTTTGATGCTGAACGTTGGTTCGAGAATCTGACGGAAACTTCGATTCTTCTCTTCTGTATTTCGGAAGTCTTCCTCCTTCCTTTGAGACGGACAGTGCCAATGTGTTCGTTCGTTCGTCTTCCTCCCTGTGTGTCTTGAAGGGCGATTTCCTGTTGGGATTCTTGAGGATCTGGGAAGCCTGTCTTTTCTGTTCTCGTAAGTAAAATAGACATATTCTGTATGTCTCTCTCTCTCTCTCTCTCTCTCTCTCTCTATGTAAACTCTTGCGCTTTTGACGGCAGTGATGCCTCACTGCTGGGGTGTCATCACGGGGCCAGATCATTGCAGAGGAGTTTTGTTTAACCAGCAATGAGCGCCTTCCCTCTGCTCATTGGCTCCGCTCACCAAACCAGTAAGGTAATTCTTGGTGTCTTGTATGGCTCCAACTCTGAATTTATATATATTCGGAATTTCTGAATGTATATATATTCAGAATTTAGAATTTCTTGGAACAGTGTATATAGTTCTTGTACGTCATCTAGGTGATCCCAAAATGAATATCACATTTTGGACGGTCCATTTCATGAACCAGACATTCTGTTTCCTCCAAAAGCTTCTGTTTTTTATTCTTTGTTGTGTTTGATGGGGGTCTCTTGTCGATGCTGAGCAAAAGACGCTTGATGCCAAAGGTTGGTTTGAGAATCGGACTGAGGCTGTGATTCTTCTCTTCTTGATTTCGAAGTCTTCCTCCTTCCTTGGAGACAGACGAAGCCAATGTGTTCGTTCGTTCGTCTTCCTCCCTGTGTGTCTTGAAGGGCGCTTCCCCGTTGGGATTCTTGAGGGTTTGGGAAGCCTTTATTTTCTGTTCTCGTAAGTAAAATAGTCATATTCTCTTTCTCACTTTCTCTCTTGGGGTGCCATCACAGTGCCAAATCATTGCAGAGGGGTTTTGTTTAATCAGCAGTGGGCACTTTCTCCCTGCTCATTGGCCTTGCTCACCAAACCGATAAGGTTTCTGGATATATGGTCTCCTCCGTTCAACGAAGTCTTGCATCACTCTATCGCTGAAGACTATAGGCATTTCTTAGAATTTCTAGAAACAGGTTTTCTATTTTCGATTCGTCTTCCGGAGGGTCCCTCAAATAAACTGACAATTTCACCTTGCACAAAATCGGTATATTGATGATCTTTAATAGCTTCTTTCTCACTTTGCTTAACCGTCTTTTGTCTCTTAGGAAATCCGATTTTTTTTTTACCGATGCTCTTGCTGTCCTTTCGTCTGACTTCTCTGTTGTCTTCCCTGCTTTCTTCCAGCCCCTCTCATTTCCGCTTTCTTGTCTCCTTCCTGTATCTAATCTTCCTTTCGGCCCTTGTCTCCTTGTATCTCGTCTGTGCAGACCTTCATGCATCCTTTCTCTGCTTTCTGTCAGCGCTTCCGTCTGCCCTCCTCTTCCTCAGGATCTGCAACTTCTTCCATCTGAATTTCTGCTTTTTGCCTGTAGGAGCGTTCTTTTGACCTCTTTCCTTCCTGGAGCCTTCTTCTGTCTTTTCTGTGAGCAATTATGCCGTTTTTAGCATTCTCGGAAATGTTTTTTAACGCTCCAAAAGTATTCCGTCTTCCACCTGCAAAAGTAGCCTATCTCCCCCATTTGCCTCTGATGAAATTGTTCTCTCTCTCTCTCTCTCTCTCTCCTCTTTCAAGCGCACGCACGCTTTTACAGCAGTGATGCCTAAACACTTACACACTAAACATCCACTAAACCCTAAAAACTCACTAAACATTCACGGAATACTTATTACACACTAAAAATTCCTAAACACTTACTCATTAAACCCTAAAAATTCGCTAAACTCATTAAACATTAACAATAAAAAAGATTTTAGTATCGCATTATTCCCTTGTTCAAATTGCGGGTTGCCAGACCTTTAAAAATGGTAGCAAGTCTTTGCAGCGTCGCCCTGGTGGAAGACCACCGAACTACTTAGTATTGGTGTAGAAATCGCAACTCCAGGTATATAATGTATATAACCTCTATGATATATATATGTATATACATATATATATATATATATATATATATATATATATATATATATATAATTTGTGTGTGTGTACTATCATATATTATTGAGAGTGTTCACGGCAAATTTAAATATACTGATAATGAAGCTGGAAATAGTAATAAGATTTTGATGGATTTATTGTTGCGTGGTCTACAACTACAGTTGATTAAATTAATTACTTTTTTTCTTTTTAATATGAAACTGTAGTAGTGGTAAATGACAGGGAACCCCCGATGAAAATCTCGTCAATATTGTCTTGTTGTGATGGCCGGAATAATTGAATTCGAGGGGCATCATTTTTATGCCCTGCCCTCCCCTCGCTAACGTGTTAAATAATTTCTCATATTTTGAAAAGTATTGCTTTCAAGATATTTTATTTATTTCAGCCCTTTGCATTAATTACTGTTGAGTCTTAAAATGAAGGGAATATTGTAAGAAGAAAGTAGCGTGGTAGGTGGCAATTAGCAGAAGTAGAGAGCGATAGTCACAAGTGGGATGGTTCATTTCAATGTGATCATTAAAGTTAATAAGATTCTGATATAATCAGACCATGTAGATGGTGTATCATTCATGATTAGTTTAATGCGCACTGGTAACATCAAGCACAAAGTCATCGTAAAGTGTGATGAGCCTTAACGTCGTCCGTTGGCATGGAGCTGTGATGATATGCATAATGATATCAACGCCACAACAGTGTCAAAATAACCCGTACATCCCCCGACAAACCAGTCATTCAATAAAATATTTTGATATGATTATTATTAGAAAACTATTTGCCGGACAGACTTCACTTTTTACTTTTGATAAATTTGAATAAAAATCAGACTTTTTAATACGACAAATTTCCATTCACAAACATTTGCTTTCTTCATCAAAGCTTTATCACTTTCACCCTCAAACCTTCCAACTCCTTTTGCATATCCACATTAATCACCTCTGCATCATCTGTTGAGATGCCTCCTTTCTCCCACATATTTCCTTCGTTTTCCAGGTTACTGAAAGAACATCGACTTACGGTGTTCATTATCGAGTTATTGCCGGATTTATTATACAACCTTAATTGTAAAACATTATCAGTCCGTTAGTGAATTTTGTTTTTGTAAGTTTACTGTAAATATTGGAATGAGCGACTTTTTCTGGACTTTATCTTCTACTTTGGTGGCTCTATGTATCCAACCGTTGTGAGCTTTAGTTTTCTTTCTCCTCCTGTGACTCGATCTCTTCATGTCAGAATATGTGTTAATAACAATAATAATAATAATAATGGTAATAATAATAATAATAATAATAATAATAATAATAATGGTAATATAATAATGATCACTTAATTTTGTGTCTTTTGTATTTTTCTTAGTGTACCATTTTACTGCAAGCGCCTTTTTTAATAAGATTGATTATATCTGTGATATTAAAACATGCCAAATTATATCTTTCGTTGTATATCATCGGTTATGTCAACATATTTGCTCTTTGAATACTCCTTGAGATGTCGTCTGGAGTACAATCGTTATCCCAATACCTTCCGTTTTTCGCCGTGCAGTTTTATTGTCTTCTAATTGCCTGTATCAGCAAATAGATAAATAAATAAATAAATAAAAATTATGATAACGGATAAATAAATAAACAAGCTTATTCGAAGAAAAATAAATCAAGTTGTTTTTTTGCTTTGAAAACGTATTTCCCTGCCGCATATACTCTTTGTACTTCACACGATTAACATGTCAGTCATAACGGACAAAAATAAATGATCTCGGTGGGTTCGTATGATGAGAAAATCGGAAATCAGGCCTCTTCGGAGATAAGGAACTGAGGTTACGGACGCAAAAAAGCTGGAAGGTATTAGGATTCAAGAAAGAAATGAATTTAATGGATCTAAACGAAACGCACAAACAGTTTACAGATGATTTTACAAGAATAATTAGAATCAAATTCACCACGAACTCGACATTTAGATCATAGTTGCCAACGCACAATGCTGACATTAAAATTCTTCAAATTAGCTACTGACTTATATATGCAAAGAGTCAGAAATGGCAGCGTCAGTTTATTGTGATAAAGCAAGATTGAAAAAGAAACAAAAATAAATGGAAGTCGCTGCAGAGATTTTGGCAAGTGAAAATATCAGATTGTTGTCAGAGTGGCTATGAAGCAAACGCTCAAAACAATGGAGTAACTTCGGTACGGCGAGGGGGAAACCTTTGTCGTTATGCAACAACACGTACAAGATTACGATTAAAAACAAGATCAAAAGCGCCGTTCAGTGCACTAACACCTAAAATAGATTCAAGTTGCCAATTATAACTTGGCTACAATCGGAGGTAGAATTATATGAGGCTTCCGTTCTACTTAAACTTTCATAACAATTATCCTAGTTCGAAAAAAAAAAAGCTCCCTCGCCATGGGTGTGGATTTAAATGCAACACACAATAAAGACGAGATCTCTGGCATCGATTATTTCTAAAATTGAGGGATTTTGTTCAGAAGCTTATCAAGGACATTCACATACTACTATAGGAGAAATGGTGATATAAGAATAGGTAGTGTTTTAAATCAGGATGAAACATTGATCAATGTCCTTGACTGTTACTTAGCAGTATATCACGGGGAAAGAGAATTTGATATTCCGGAATAAATGTCCAATGTGTTAAATCGCCTGGAGGCATCTTCTATTGAGCGAAAATCTGTTAAATGTAAACTATGCTGTTCAGTCTCATGCTGAAAATTGCAGGGCCGTACCGCGCCAATGGCGCCATTTCAGCGCCAATTCCGGTCTGGAAATGCCGAGCAAATTCCGCGGCGATTAACACCCTCCCCCGCCTCCCCTCTCATTTTGGATGACCGAGATTTTTCGAATACGCTCTGCAGTCTGCGGTCATGACAGCCACTGTGCGTCACTTCCTGGCGGTAAGGGTCACCGACTGCTTTCATATCCATTTTCTGTCAGTTTTTCAACTCAAGTTTATCTTTCACTGCATAAATATTTTGACCTCTGCTACAATTGATACACTGACACCAAAACTCTCAAAATAAGTGCCGTTGATTTTACCGATCTAAATCGTCAGCCTGGGAAGTCTGGCATTAAAACGTCGCCGCCCAGGCGGAAGGCCGTTATCCGAAAAAACTTTGCGGTTTCGTCCTCCAGCCTAAAGTGTCTTTTGTTTTCCGATACGTTACATAATGGAAAGCAGGAAAGAAGTAGGCGATTCCATTCTGTTTTAGTCTTTCTTCCCAAGTCAACTTCTCATTTCAAAGGGCAGCATCATCATCAGTAATCGCTTATTAACCGAAACCTACAAACACGCTCGCTCTCTCTCTCTCTCTCTCTCTCTCTCTCTCTCTCTCTCTCGTTTTTTAAAGGGAACTTATAAAGAATAACTTTACATACTAGGCTCCAACTTTCTCTCTTTGCTTTTATACCAATTTCAATTTAGAGAGAGAGAGAGAGAGAGAGAGAGAGAGAGAGAGAGAGAGAGAGAGCGTATTCTGTGTAATAGGAAGCGTATGAGTGTGACAGACAGGTGAGTTGTCCTTTCTTTTCCATAATATCTCGACAAACGACACCGAATTAAAAACACCGAAAAATATCTGAACAATTCAAGATTGCAGATGGCCATGTTTTGATTCTCCAAACGATAGTCCAGGTAGTCTGAGGTTTTGTAAAATGGCCATCCGCTGGTTACTATTCACTCTTCACCTTTCACTCATTTTTAAACTATCCAGTCCACTGGCCACTAGTAATCTACCGCTCAGCCTTCCACCAGTTTTAATCCTGCCTCACTACAACAATAGCTGTTCCGCTCTGTTTACACCAGCAGCCAGAGCGTCTGATTGTGTAAAATACGATGTTCAAATCAGCAAATTCAATGCATACGATATTCGGATTGTTTATGCATATTATCTTTGGTATAACAATCAAAGGGGTTTGCGTGTATTGCAGATCCTTGTGTTTCAGATATATGGTAAATAAATAACGGAGAGCGTCAGGCCATTCGAATATTATCAAGGATATTGTTCTAGAAATATCCAATGCGACGTAGGAAATTCAGGGTGAAATCTCACTACACACACACACACACACTCTCTCTCTCTCTCTCTCTCTCTCTCTCTCTCTCACTGGCGATATACCGCCAATGGCAATAGATTTGTTCCGATACATATACAAACCCTCGGTCCTTTAACAATAGGAAGGTACTTAGCGGCAGCTGAACCGGTCGTAAGCTTCGAACAAGGGGGTTCGGTAGTTAACTACTTATCCGGCAGTTGGCGGTCAGCTCGACTGCAAGGAGAGGAGTCAATTCGCTTTCGGCCGCTTTGGTGGATAGACGTGCTGCTCGCCTCTCTGCCCGCTTAAGTCGTATGCTTGGTTTTCTTCACTTCGTGAAGGCTTTTCCTCTTTTTCTATTACTCAGTGTGAATGTACAAAGCCTGCGTATGTACGTATCTGTTTTTGTATATCATATTCAGTGATTATTGTCAGTAACAATGGAATCCAAAGAGCTGGAGAGACCCCCTCGCCCCCCCATCAGCCGCAGATTGTGCCCTGGTGTGGAGGGCCGTAAGTGTGGGGCCTTTCGGTCCTCTGTAGAGGTTGATCCTCATGAATTTTGCACTCGGTGTCGAGGGCAAGAATGATCTCGCACCGAGCCATGTGATGTACGTGTTGTATGGTTGGAGGAGCAGTGGGAGCGCTATGGGGGGAGGAAGAAACTGCATTAAACCGGCTAAGGAGTCATCGGAGGGTTCTCCTGTTACTCCCTTGGTTACGGACACGTCTTCTTCTTTTCTCCCTCCATCTCAGCTCCCTCGTATGGCTCCTTCCCCTTCAGGGTGGGTATCTCGCTCCTTCTCCTCTCTCGATCTGTCGAGCGTGGATGATGGGGCTAGATACCCCGATGGTCAGTTGTATTCGGGGTTGTCTGTTCGCTCGAGGTGGGAACTGTCCACCCCGGGCGAGGTGAGACCCCCCCCCCCCCCCCCCCCCCCCCCCCTTACTAACCCGACTCTTGTTTTCTTCCTCAGATCTGCTTGCCACGGAGGACGATCTCTGCCGGGCTGATCCCCACCTTCCGAGCCTACATTGGGTTGGAGTCGTTCTTGTGACCCAAAAAGGAACCTAGGACGACGGTGGGTCTACCGCGATCAGCCTTGGCTGACAGTGTGCTCAGCCAGGTGGACGCTCTTGTCTCCGGACAGGAGGGTTCGCTTCAGTCCGGCAGGTTGGCCAAGCTCCTTCCCCCACCTCTACGGCAACAGAGGTGCTTATACGTGCCATCAAAGGACCCTCTGCCGCCCAAACAGGTTAACTCGGAATTAGCTAGGCTAACTCCGGGGGTGTCTCTGCAGCAGTTCCTGTCAGAGAACCTCTAGTTCTCACAGCAAGAGGCACTTGCCTTGGAATCTACCGCTATGGCAACATTCCAAACAGTCTCGTGGCTAGACCTGTGGTTCCTCACAGTGTCTAAAGACACGGCCTCCTCGAGAAACATCACTCCTGAAGGGGACCCGGCTTTCGTGAGACTGAGCCAGTTTGGAGGTAGAGCTATCTCCTACCTGGCCCAACAGACGGCTAACCTGTGGGCCAACCTGGTACTGAGGCGTAGGGACGCTGTCCTCACTCGAGTGACCAGGGCAGCTGGGCGAGGGGCGGCCTTAGGTCTTTGCAACTGACCGGTGCTGAGTTCCTCCTCTCTCTTCCCCAGAGAGATGGTGGACGCTGCGGTGGAACAACGACGCACTGACGAGAGTGACCGTTTAGTCCACCAGGCAGTCTCGAAAGTGGCTGGGCAACCTCGAACGACTGCGGCTAAGCCCAAGAGTTTAGCTAGCGCTTCCTCTGCGGCTAAGACGATTGCTTCGTCGAAGCCAAGAGGAAAGACTCTGCCTTCGACTTCGATTGTAAGGAGTGACCGTAACCAGCCCTGCTCCCAGTCCCCCTTCTCTCGAGGAGGAACCGGGAAAAAGAAGTCGAAGAGAAGAGGGAAACGCTAGGGACGGCTTTCCCCCTCACCTGCTGCTGGAAGTTGGGGGGGGGGGGTTGCCTAGCGAGCCACTGGGCAATATGGCAGTGCTATGGAGCGGAGACCTGGATAGTGAACGTTCTTCGGGAGGGATATTTGCTACCCTTCAAGTCTCGGCCACCCCTCACCTCCAACCCGGTCCACCATCATCAGACGTACGTTCCTGGTTCGGCCAAGGATGTGGCGCTTTGGTAGGAAGTAGAAGCCATGCTGAGCAAACGAGCTGTGGAGATTGTATGGGATCATTCGCCGGGCTTCTACAGTCAACTTTTCCTGGTGGAGAAGTCCTCGGGAGCTGGCGCCCGGTGATAGATCTCTCTCCCTTGAACCGATTCGTTCGCCAGACTAGTTCATGATGGAGACAGCACGGTCAGTGCTCGATTCGATCAGGGAGAACAACTTCATGCTTTCTGTGGATCTGAAGGACACATATTTCCAGATACCCATCCATCAATCCTCCAGGAAGTATCTTCGCTTCATCCTCGACGGGACGGTGTACCAATTCAGGGCAATTTGTTTCGGTCTCTCAACTGGCCCACAGGTGTTCACATGAGTCTTCCACGCAGATTCCTGGATCAGCAGGTTCAGGGAGGCAGCAAGATGGTTCCTGTCCCTACAGGAGCAGCCAGCTCAGCAGTGGTAGGTCATGATCGGTCACCTGTCTTCTCTCGAGAAGCTAGTCCCTCACGGGCGTCTTCACCTGCGGTCTCTTCAATGGAGACTAAAGGAGTGTTGGTTACAGGCAAAAGACCCACCTATCTTCCCCGTGTCTCTCACAGAGAAGGTGAGGCAGGACCTAGCCTGGTGGCTGGGCGACGGTAACCTCGTAAGAGGAGTGCCTCTTCGCACTCCCCCCCCCCCCCCCCCTTCGGAGATGTTACTGTTCTCAGACGCATTGACCGAGGGCTGGGGCACACACCTGGAGGATTTGCTGGCTGTGGGTGTGTGGAACCATCACGACAAGCACCTTCACATCAACATCCTGGAGCTCAAGGCGGCGTTTCTCGTTCTCCAAGAGTTTCAAGATTGTCTGGTGGGACACTCGGTGGTGTTGATGAGCGACAACACCATGGTAGTGGCATACGTCAACAAACAGGGGGGCCTAGTGTCCCTCCCGTTGCATCAGTTGATGTTGCAGGTGCACGAGTGGGCCGAGGCACACTCGGTAGAGCTGTCAGCCCTCTACATTCCAGGCAAGAGGAACGTGGTGGCAGACAAGCTCAGCCGTCGTGATTGGGTGATAGGAACCGAGTGGTCCCTTCACCTAGACGGCCCCCTGGCCAAAACGATCTTTCATAACTTTGGATGATCAGAATGCTTGGGGGAGAGTAAAATGGCCTTTGCAGATGTACAGTCCTGTTCAAGTGCAGGATTGTCATCAGTTTATCATTTTCATTTCATTTTTCATTTTTCCATCTAGCCATACTTTCATTTCAGTGCTGAATGATCTTATAGGTCCCAGCGCTTGGGCTATGCCTTAAATTCCATAATCCATCCATCCATCCTTCACCCAGACGTGGCTGGAAGGCTCTTTAACCTGTGGGGGCGTCTAGTTGTGGATCTGTTCGCCACCCGGCACAACAGAAAACTCCCGGTTTTCTACTCAGCTGTGCTGGACCCATGGGCAGCTGCAGAGGATGCTCTTCAACACCCGTGGGACAACCTCTTCGTGTATGCCTTTCCCCCGTTCTGTCTGATTCGCAAGGCGATCAGCAGGGCGCTGGTCACCCCAAATCTTTGGATGATCCTGGTGGCACCCAAATGGCCTCAGGCTGTTTGGTACCTGTACCTGCTGGCTCTGCTTGCTGAAGCACCGAGAGAGATTCCCCCCTGGCACAACCTCCTGTGCCAGCCACACGTAGAACGGTACCACCGGTCGGTTCAGTCCCCGTGTCTTCACGGCTGGCTGTTATCCACCATCTCTTGCAAGCAAGAGGCTTTTCTCGCAGCGCAGCAACAGAGATGGCTGGGTACCTCAGACAGTCCTCTGCAGCTGTATACCAGGAAAAGTGGGCCGTCTTCTGTGGTTGGTGTCGTGGACGGGGTCTCTCTTCTCTCAGAGCCACTGTTCAACAGGTAGCGGATTTCCTCGTTTTCCTTTGCCGAAAGAAGCTCCTCTCCGTCTCCGCAGTTAAGGGATACAGAGCCGCCCTGGCCCTAGTCCTTAAACTGCGAAGAGTGGATATCTCCTCCTCCTTTGAGATCTCCCTCCTTATGAAGAACTTCGAGAGGTCTTGCCCACCCATGGAACTCAGGCCCCCGGGGTGGGACGTGACTCTCGTCCTTAGGAGTTTGACTTGAAGACCCTTGAAGCCACTCCGAGAGTTGTCAGACAGTGATCTTACCCTCAAGACCCTCTTCCTGCTGGCCCTGGCACCGGCAAAGAGAGTAGGGGAACTTCATGGTCTTTCCTTTGACGTCAAGCATTCTGGGGATGGGGATCCGTGACTCTCGATTTCGTCCCGAACTTCGTAGCGAAGACCCAGAATCCTTCGGTCCCTGACAACTGGTTCGAGTCTTTCACGATCCCCTCCCTGAAGGACTTCACTGATAATGATGCGGATGAGATGCTGCTTTGTCCTGTGAGGACGCTACGGCGCTATCTGAAGAGAACTCGACATCTCAGGCCTGAGTGCCAACGCCTCTTCGTTAGCACCGGGGTTACCTAGAAAGAGGTTTCCAAGAACACTTTCTTTCTGGCTGCATGAGGTGATCAGGAAGGCGTACGACACGGATGGTAGTGATGACACCCGTACCCTTCATCCGAGAGCTCACGAACTCAGAGGTATGGGTCCAACCCTTGCATTCCGCAAGAACTTCTCCATGGTGCAGGTTCTGAAGGCAGGGACAGCCGATTGGACTTAGTCAGAAATGGCTGCTTAAACAAATAATAATAAATAATAATCTGAAGGGAGGGGCATTTGGGCCAACCAGACCACCTTTACTTCCTTGTACCTTCAGGATATAGCCCCCAGGTCCTTGGACACCTTTTCCTTGGGACCTGTGGTGGCTGCTCAACAAGTTGTGTAGTTTACCCAGTACCCAAGCGGACAGAACAGCATCGCATCCTTGTGTGACTGCATGAATGGACGAGTGAAAGAGTGTGTGACTGGCTTCTCTTCCTCCTTCGTTCTTCCTCCTCTACCTGTGGGCAGAGGGCCGCGGTCGTCACTACGTTGAACAGGAAGCAGATGCAGGTAAGCTACACGACTGAGCTCCATCCTGAAAGGGATAGGAGTGCTTATCCACCACTCCCCAACAAGGTACGCTTGCCTCCCTCTTATGAATTTGGTCCAGAAGTCTGACCACTGATCCTGCGGTGCACACCCCGATCAGCTGGGCTAGGATCCCTTCCTTTGCTCTTACGACCAGGGAGGGAACCAAGGTCGGATGAACACCAGTCTGTTCATAAGACTCAGATTCCACCCACCAATAAGTGAGTCTTCCTATTGTTAAAGGACCGAGGGTTTGTATACGTATCGGAACAAATAACAATTTGTCGAAAATTGTATTTTTCCTAACTATACAAACCTGAGGTCCTTCACACATAGTCCCACCTCATGCCACCCCTCACTCTGCGTTTCCTGGGCCTAAAGCAAAGTGACTCCTCTCCTCGCAGTCGAGCTGACCGCCAACTGCTGGACAAGTAGTTAACTACTGAACCCCCTTGTTCGAAGCTTACGACCGGTTCAGCTGCCGCTAAGTACCTTCCTATTGTTAAACGACCTCAGGTTTGTATAGTTAGGAAAAATACAATTTTCGACAAATTGTTATTTATAAACAGTAATAGACACATTCTTGGAAAGTTCTTAGTAAGTTCTGAATGTCTGTCTCAGCTTCTGTCACATGAAGACCAGGTGAATGGATAGAGGCTCCAAGGTAGGACCGAACTCAATTTACAGACGTCTCAAAACTTGAAATTTGTCACTGAACTGAACATAGAAAAATTTATTTTTTTGATAAAATTATATAATCCATTCAGACAATTCCCACTATAACTATAGACCTTCGAGATGCGGCGTAGCGGCTTATATTCTGTGATTTGAAAAACAAATCTTATATGATCTTCGTATGAAGGTGACCATTAATCTCGCAAGATAATACACTTCTCAGAATTCGCTGAGTAACCGATGTGGTTTTAAAAAAAAAAAAAAATATATATTTACATATATATATATATATATATATATATAATATATATATATATATGTGTTTGTGTGTGTGTGTGTGTATTATAAGCCTCTGTCAGTTCAGTGATCTTCAGTGTTTTTGTCGGAACTTTATGGAATTCTGAAAAACTTCATGATATATTGCTATTAATATTTATTTTTAAGAAGGATGGCACCGAGTCGAAAGGGAAGTTTGTGTTTGATTTGAATGTGAAGTGCAGATAAAGGCCATCATTAATAAGAAAAAAAAAAAGTTTGTGAGTCGAGCCCTAACGACATAGCAAGTATATTTACCCTCAGAAGTTAAAGTCGTAAGTGCTTTAGATGTCCTGGGATCAAAAAGAGGTTTCTGTTGCCATGTGAGAGCTCTTAAAAAGAACGTGTAAAACATTTTTATTGCAAACCAGGAATTTTGGTGTGGGTATTATCAGTATTGCTGGCAAAATCAGAAATATTTATGCCGATGGAAAAAATGAGTAGTTTTATATCTGATGAAATGAGCATTACTACAATTGGAGTTACGACGAAGCAGCTGCTGACCACTGAAGGCGTCCAGGTGAAGGAGTAATAGCAGAAGAGACTTGAAACCGTACTTCAGACTGATTCTTAGACAGAGTTTGTTAACGGGAGTGCTGTATACACCTGCTAGTGATTTTTTTCTATTAGTTGATGTGCTAAATAATTTTTAACGATATTTGTGGTGAAACTCAGTTGGCAGGAAAGCTATGTTTCAAAACCCTTTACGATTAAATAAAAAAAAAAATCTGGTACGATTATTGCTGATGTATAAGCTTTTTTTTCTATGATTTCTGTACAGTTCCAAATGAAATATCCTTGTAATTCAATAAGGAACATGAAACGGCAAGGGCAGACATGTAGGGAAGCAGTTGTAAATTAAATGAGACTTACAACTTAATAGATTGCTGTTCATAAAGGCATGTTATTTTATTTACTTTTATCAGCCACAAAGTGCTTCATAGTTCCCATGATAAAAAAAAAAAAAAACATTCAAGTCCTGACTAATACGTTAAAAAGATATCATAGAAATTCAGTAGAAGACTCCGGGAGTTGGGGGTGCCGAGAGAGAGATGAATGAACATTGGAATAGGACATCACCGTGATCAAGTACATCTAGGAAATAAGTGACTGCGCAAACAAGGCTTAATTTTGGGCTCCTCTCCGGTTGACCTGTTCTGTTTGACATTGTGCCGCCGCTACCAAAACGTAGTGTCTTTGACGTGGGACTACACCCAATGTGCTTCGATAATAAAATTCTCAGTATATGCTTATCAAAGGTATATCTACCTACAGGCGTTGTAAATATTCAGAAAAGCGGAGAGGTCTGAAGAGACGTGCCACACAGCTGATGAAGAATGGGAAGTGAGCTCTACACAGATCCATTTCAAGCGTCGAAGGTTTCCAAAAGGCGAAAATTACTTTTGATAACAACGCTCTTCTGCCGCAGAGTACTCAAAGGACAGACGCAGGCGAAGAGCTATACGAAGCACTGAATATAGTATACTGCCTCTAAAGCCCACCAAAGGGCAGACAGGTGTAGCAGAATAATGCAAAGCACCGGATGTATTCTCCTGCCCCAAAGCCCACAAAGGGCAAACACCGGCCAAGTTGAATAATACTGGGGACTTCTCGCTTGAAACACTGGGGCGAAAATTAAGTTTATACTAAACCTTCGTTGAACCACCCAACTTCTCAGAGAAAATGGAAAATAAAAAAAATAATTCCACATGGGCGTGTTATCATTAACAAGCGAAACACTTGACGGTAGGGAAAAAAAACCCGAACCCTTTTATTGCGGCAAAAGGTAAGGAAAGTTAAAGTGTGAATCGAGTGAGAACTTCCAAAGATGTTTGTACATTAATTGGCTAATTATATGTATCTATATATGATGTGTGTGTACGAATTAACAGTTTACTTTAGATGATGCAAAATTTAAGCATGATTAGAAATTGTGAAAATTTGTGCCCACGAAGATTTAACCAGGAAAGTAATGTAGTTCACGTACATTACGCATATATAAGGGAATGATTATTAATAAGTGTGTTTCAAGAGTCTGGTTAGTGTGTATCCAGATTTGTGTGTTATTTATAAATAAGGATTGTCAGTCTAGCGTTTCCCTTTAGGTGGGGTGAATGATTACCTAGTCCAGGACGACCTCAAGTGAGTGTGAGAGAGAGAGGAGAGAGAGAGAAGGAGGGGGGGGGGGGGGGGAGAGTTTAAGTTCTAGCATCACAATTTTAGAAGATTAGAGCCCTAAACGGGAAAAGAATCTCTTTTTAACTCAACCTTGAGCTCGGTATACTATTCAAGTTATGTGAAGGCCAACGATTATTTTGGAGAACATTGAGATTCACGAATAGCTGTTTTTCATTTATTATGTGCCATGTTAAATCTTGATTTGAAAATTTAGGATAAATAATACAAACACATATGTACTTATAATGGTAATTTCAGCTGGAAAACTTGCAGTGCGAAATAGTCTAGAAAAACTGTAGAGTCAAGCTTTCATTTGTTAAGAGAACCCGGAAGCAAACTTTTATTTCGTCACGTATGCAAACATATCCGCAAAGTTCAGATACCTTTTACCCGAGCCACCATCACCTTGGTAATTTATTGAGTTTCCCTTCCTCAAAGAGAAATGCACAGAATCTGCTGGTCACGAAATATGTTTTGTAATTGTCACAGTGACCTCGTCACGACTCGATTTTTGTAAATATACGCTTTCCATTGAATACCTTAAAACCCGGATTATGAAAAGGAGTAAGGAACTTTGCTTCCCAAGTGGGAATGAAACTCCCACTGCAAAGAGAATGAAGTCATTGCTGAAACAGCGTGCTACAAAGAAAGACGACTTTCTTAATTAAGGGTTACGTGCACAAATGGTGGTTCGATTCCGAGGAATATGTTCGGAAGTCATCTGGTTTCATGATCATTTAAATGCCTGAAATTAAACCTTGCAGATTCATTAGCTCATGATGTTAATCATTTTGCTTTAAAGTCTATGGTGAAGAATGTTACACAAATAAGGGTTGGGTCTGCACATTTGTTCTGTTCTACACGCAATAATCTTTACCTGTCCTTCACTAGCATTTCTCTCAGCCTGGCAACTGACACAACTTAATCCGAACCAAGCGTCAAGAGGTCGTGAAGTCTTTTTGTAAAAAAAAAAAAAAAAAAAAAAAAAAAAGAATTCGTTCTGTAGGTCCGATGTTGATTATGGGCCATTGAAATATTTTTCAGAGAAATAGCGTGTCAATCAGTCAATAATTTCACATCAGTACTATTTATATTAAAGTTCATTTTAATGAAGGGATGCGTTGAAATGGTCATCAACCGGAAGTAATATTTCAGCTGTCAAATACAGATTCATTTTGATTTATTGAACGAAAAGGTGATGTGACTTTATGGGGAGGTTTTTAATTATGGTTTGTTATTTTTATTTATTTATATATTTATTTATTTATTTATTTTTTGCTTGGACCCAAATCTCTTTAATATTATAAAATTATTTATTAGGTTGATGAAAAGATGTAGGTCAGAAAACAAGTGAGAACTGCAGATTATAGTTGTGTACTCAGTAGGAACTATTACAACATGAATAGCGTGTGCGTACACGTATGTAAATATTCACAAATTTCAAGATAGATAACGTTTAGTATAGAATTTACTATACCACAGAAATAAAATACACCCGAATTGACTTAGGCCAGGAGTGCACGAGCCACTCTGTGGCGCCGCAGATAGGTGTCGTTTTGTGGCGGGGATGTGGCATCCCATAGGATTCCATTGTTTATAAGATATGTCGAGCACTCGAGCGTCTGTGGCGAGCTGTCGCTGATCCCCGCCACAGCTTATAAACAATGGAAACCTATGGGAAGCTACATTGCCACCACACACCGACGCCACTATGTGGCGCCACAGAGTGTCTCGTGTATTCCTGGCTTTATACTTACAAGTAACGGTTGACAGTGACTTTGGACACTCAGGTATTGAGACAAATGTATACATATATGTATACATACATATATATATATAGAAATATCATATATATATATATATAGTATATATATATATTTATATATATGTGTATATATATATTATATATATTATATATATATATATATATATATATATATATATATATATATATATATATATATATATATGTATATATATTCATGATGACATCTCGTACAAGATAGGACTGATTTGATGTTATTACTTACAAACATACATAAAGCATACAGTGAAAGATATGGATTAGAAACGTTTCAGTCATTAAGCGCGTGTGAACTGCGTAATTGTTCCTAAAAAAAGAGAGAAAAATAGTCTAACTCGCCATCTGGTTTTGTCTCATTCTTTGCAACTTTCCTAACAGTATACTATGTTCGTAAAAGAAGTAAAGCGACTGCCTCTCTTTCTATTTATTGCTTCTCCTCCTGCGCCTCCTCCATCGCAGCCACAGTCATATTTCAACATTACTCGATATCATTGACCAGACTCCCCAGTTGGGCCTGGGGGATGATGTCAAGACTAAGGCGCGAGTCTCACGGGATGTCCCCTCAGGTCTCCCCTCGCATTATGAATATCAGATTTCCATGTGGAATGAGGGGAAAGGCGGACAGATTAGGTTAAATGGAAAGGAGGCCACTTTGGACGCCTGCTGAGAAAGAAGAGTCGAAGAGGTCGATGTCCACTTTTGTTGTTCCCTCTGGTCATTTGCGATGATGAATGACAAGATAACGATATGTTTTGTATTTCATACGTGTAAGGTTCGATATCCCCGTGGGCCTTTGCTTAGAACTTATGTCTAATATATATTAGTTATTTAAAATCATTATAAAGTTTGAAAATTTATTGTCCATTCTAATGGAGTTTTCTAAGTTGATAACACTTACAATATATTCAGTATATGTTTTTAGGACCTGCTATTATCATAAACAGTTATAGAAATGAGTATACATTTGACATATTTACAGTGCCAAAGCAATTTATGCATAAAAGCCAATTTCTTTTTTTCCTTCAGTCTAATAATGAACTAGCAGATTGGTACTTTCATATGATTTTTTATTTTCTTTTTTTAAGCCGAAGCTAATTCAAGGCTAGAAGAAAAGTCGGTAAAGGTGAAAAGTTGTTGACATATTTTAAAGAAATGAAGGAAATTTATGATAACAGCGAGGGAACAAGGGCGCTTGGGTTGAATGCCAGGCCTTCATAACCAAGCAATCCGGGAATTGCTGATCTGGAGGCGGCCGCAATTTTGCTCAGGGAGCCTTCATCATCTCCTGCTATCCAGTCCTCTAACCGCTCCCCATTCGTCGTAGTTTCCTCGGTTCTATTTCGCTTTCGTCCTGATGGCCTTTTTTATATGTTGTTTTATATCAACTCAGGCTGTGTTAGTGAGTTTTTGATAGGGAGCCATAGGCCAAATGGAAATTCCATCGAAAACCGAGGGTTCGTTCAATAGTTTTTCCTGAGTTTTTAAGCTTTGAAATTCATGGTACAAATGTAATATCCAACCGCAGATTCATTGCTTTTTTCCATTCAGTTCTGCGCAGTGGATTGGGGGATTTGTTCTTCATTTTTATTGTATTTTTATATATTTCTTCGCAATGGCAAATTGTCGGTGAAGTTGGTAATCTGGCTTTTTAGATTAGGTCTCGGCAAGGTGAGTTTTCCTGTTTTTAGTTTGTTTTTTTCTTGGGGGAGTTTTGGGGGGGACGAAGGAGGGCACGTGGCTTTTTGTAAAATGATATAGACTGCTTTGATAAAATATATCTGAAATATTCTGCTCGTGTGTATTTTTTGAGGAATTTTATTCGTCAGAAAGGGAGGAAGAGCTGGATGGCCTTGCCGAACAAATACGTAATAGATAGAACTTCCTTGTTAATATTTAGACATTGAAGTTTTGCTAAGCCGTTGTTTCATCATATCTAGTAGTATTAAAAGCACAATTTGTATTTTTCGCATTGATTTCCACACAGTAATAAACACATGCTTTGTTTATTACTGGTCTTTAGTTTAATGGATCATTAGTTAAGTCCCAGATGACTAAATAGTACATGTCTGCATGTTGCCTTTCTCAAAATGTGGTATGGATATTCAAAACAAAGTATTGATAACATGACGAATGGAGGCAAGTAGTTGACGATAATTGAATCTTTAGAAAAACGGTGTTTTACGAAGTCAATTTATATGAACATGAGAATTTCGATAAAAAATTATTGCAGTAACATCTTGATACACGATTTAATAAATCTCTCTCTCTCTCTCTCTCTCTCTCTCTCTCTCTCTCTCTCTCTCTCTCTCTCTCTCTCTCTCTCTCAAACTTCGTGAAGTCACGGCAAGCCCCCTTAAACCAAGGTATTTCCTAATTTTGTTTATTGGAATTTCTGTGTAGGTAAAAGAGAGCTCTTTCAAAGTCATTTCCTGGCAGTTCAGTTTTATTCTTCAGTTCTTGTTGCATCTAGAGAGAATTTTGCCTTTTATCTCATGGTATTGGAAACAGCAGAGGTTGCACAGAAGCAAGTGGACAAACAGAATTTATGAATACACAATATATGGAACGCATTAATAAGGACATTAGCTTTTAAAGCAAGTTTCCTCAATTAAGTGCCTTTATGTGAATAAAGATAAATAAATAAAAGAATATCATATGCACCAGAAATTCATTTGTATACAATATTGGAAGCAGAAACATTTATCATTTGTTACTCTGGGATTCAGTGCAGCCGTACTACCATTTCCGACCTGAAAGTTATTATTATTATTATTATTATTATTATTATTATATTATTATTATTATTTATTATTATTATTATTATTATTATTATTATTATTTTCAAACATCCATGGTCAAATAATTGCTCCCTCTGTGGCCTTTAATCAGTAAGTTCCCTTTTTTTTTGTTTTCTTTATTTTAGGTTTTGAGAGGATTGTCCCTCAGAGATGTTACTCATGCAGGTATTTGTCTTATATTCAAAATTGCTCGTTCTTTAGGTTATGGACGCATTTCATTTGTAAGCTCTTTGATTTACCCCAGAAGTTACCTACACACACACACACACAAATCTAAACGTTTACAATAACTTTTCCTTTCATTTATTCCTATCTCCACCTTTGCTATTATCACATTTATTCTCCTTCGTTATGTTTATAAGACATATGTACTACATTTGCCGTAAATTCTCAGGGAGGTCAGCCCCGTAGGGGATAGTGATGTCAGTGAGTATACCTCACGCGTGAACTGTTGACATTGCTCAACGATGTTTGCAGCATCACTTTGGCGCCTAATTGCATCTACTTTTACGTCTTTTACTTTATATATCCATTCCCGTTTCCTTTCTTCTCGCTTGCTCCAATCACTCTGAGTCTCCCTTTTTCTGTCTTAAGCTTTGAATGACTGAAAGTGACCCACCCATTTCTTGGCTTTATTGCCAAATTTTTTGTTTAATAATTCAGGGAAGGCAGTTCTGTGGCTCTTTTTGTTCAACTGCCGAGTCGTGTCTAAGAAAGTGTAAGTCTTTATCAGACTCCTTAGCCCTTCTTTTTCACTGGATGAGAGAGCAGGTTTAGCTTGTTGTATCAAGACGGCTGCACATCATCTATCGGCCGACGTCCTTAAAACTACAGAGGCGAGATGCATGAAAGAAGTTCACCAGTATCTTTTTGATCTTCAAAATAACATGTGCAATGTGTTTTCTCTTACATTTGTTTTCTCATATATGTGACTTAATAAACTTTGCTATTCATCCAATCGCTGGCTTTATTGTCTCGTTAGTTAGCAAAATAATGCAAGAAAGTGGTAGCAGGATGCGATTTGTTTTAGGTATTTTGCAGTAATACTTTGCTTGAAGATAAGTGCAGAGAAGTTTCATTTACTTTCGGACCGTGTATATACCCGCCAACCGAGTAATCTGCCAGCCATGTTACCCATGTTAAGTAGTAAGTAAACAAACGGAAAAGAACCATTCTCATTAGATTCCAGAGTCGAATAAGTTTTTATCATTGATTAATTGCTGTGTTTTCCCGTTGTTAGAGCTGGGGGGGAATGTTGAACGGCGAGAAAACATGAACGTCTGATGTGAATTTTAATCAGCCATTTACAAAGACATGAACGAGGTCTTTCCAAAGTTTGTTTTTAAATGTTTAGTTTAGGAGAAAGTTGGTGCGGAATCCGAACTGAGATTGTAGGCGGGGAAGAGGAGAATGACGAGCGACAGAGGACGTTCTTGGGAGGAGGCCTTCTCTATAATTAAACCCAGCCGTGGGAGGAGAACCACTCGGCGATTTCTCGCCGCCTAAAGCCTCATTCGCCGTCTCCCTCTGTTATGGCTTTGGGACCAGTTTGAGTGACCCCATTTTCTGGAATGTAGGACGGAGATTTCGATCAGTACTTCACTAAACGGAGGACAGAAGTTTCGTTTTGCTGATGAAAGATATTTATGGGAAAAAATCATATTCTGTACAACTGATTAAATATATTTGTTTAATAATCGTAAATGAAAATATTCTTTCATGATTCTCTAAATAAATGGGGAATTTCGAGTCTTTCGTATGAAAGAAAATCTCTGCTGTCGTGTTTGCTAACCTTTAAATGCTTCAGAGAAAGATTGAAATAGCGTATTTATATAGTAGATGGGAGTTTGCTTACCTTATTCAAATAGAAACGATTGGCCAAATTAAAACATTTCTGTTTTAAACTTAGAGTTTTTACTTTCTTTATACATATACGGAAGTTACTATACACTGGCATTCAATATATGAATTGTTGTCACATACACCGTAACATTTTTTATATCCATAAGTGATATCTTTAGATATCCAGTTCATTATAGCTCGGGGATTACTTTCACCCAAGGGGAGTTACAATTGATATGCTTCATCACCAGTGGGCGCTGTTCGAATCCCACTGGTAACGAAGCACATATCAACTTGGGTGTAAATTATTATCCTAGATGTAGTGTAATGGATATTAAACGATATTTCTGGCTATATATATTTATGTGTGTATATGTATGTAAGCTTGTCAAGAAAGTTTCTGACTCCTGTTCACTCGTATAGAATGTCACTGCTCTCGGTTCCACAAATCGCACTTTATTTGGGCAAGGTTTCGAGATTGGTTCTGGGACCCACTAACAGTACTAGATGGAGAAAAGCCAACCTGTGCCTCAGCTGTTGTTGGGTAAGTCCAGGTAAGTCCTACATTTTGGCCCAGAATCTCTCCTGGTGCTTATCGTGGATGTGTTGAGCCTTCACTTTGGGTCAGCTCGAGCTGGGGATAAGCCTCTTTACCCGACCTACCACCTGATATGGATGATTACTCGCTTGGTGGCTGACTGAAGTGGGGATGAGCATCACCTGCAACTTATCTAAGGATGGATGAACCCCGTCACCTACGGTTCCCTCGAGTTTTCACGAAATGGAATTAAAGTTCATTGGGATTGTCGGTTTTAACGAGTTGCCTGACTGACAAACAACTTTCTTTGCCACAGACACTCGTCCTCTGTAACGTAATATTTTTTGTATCCGAATTGAGTGGTTTTTATTCGTTACTTATATTTTTCAGAATAAGCTTTCAAGTGGTTTGAATTTTAATTCCATTTGTAAATTGATGTATGGATACACTAACGCAAACACACACACACACACGCACGACACACACACAACACACACACACACACACTGCCGTATTTTTATTTGTGTACAGATAACGCAGTCGCCTCTCAGACGCGAAGACTGTGAAATGAGACCAGCTCTGTAAATGCCTTCATCTTCCATGACATTATTTTGCGAATGTCGGTGATTTCACCTAAGTGATCCCATCACTGGGGTCGAGGGGCATAAGCTCAGCACCAATGGAAAGCCAAGCTCAGCGTATCAGGCGTCATATTCATTGCTTTGCTTCATTTTATTGCGTTGTTTAAATCCCTGAATTTCTATTTACATGTAAAGGAGCAGTTTACGTCTCCATTTGTTTAATGGAAGAATTATTACATTGTTGTAGGCTATTATTTACAGCTACACATTTTAAGATGTTACATTAAATGGCTATATACATGAATTATGTATATAGCCACGGACGGAAAAGTAAAAATGTGAATGGAGCTTTACTTTCGTCTTTCTTGAGGTGCATATACATATAAATATGAATATATATAATATATATACATGTGTGTATATATGTGTGTGTGCGCGCGCGCGCGCGCTAAAAATATGTTAGAAAGAAAACTAATCATCTCATAACAACAAACCCACCGCTATTGAACTTTGGCGGGAGAATATGCGAGGAATCGTTATATTCCTGAACCCATGTTTTTATGAAAGATATGGCAATGCATAAGATGACGCAAAATTTGAATCTTATTTACATTATTTAAACTTGTATCAATAGAAAATCCCATTCGGCACTTATATCATTATGGGCCACATTGTATGGATATCTTTCGTTGCGTTTTTCTCTTCCACCTGCCATGGACAAAGATGTCTCGATATCTAGGCGTTCATTCAACAGTCGAAAGCCATACTGCTGTAGAGTCGGCGCTAGATAGAATCTAAGAGACTTAACTAATGTTTCAAAGGGGCGGGGCCTGGCTCGTGGCATGACTGGCCATTTCCCATTAAGCAATTTGCGCGCCAAGACTCGAATGGATGCATCCTTCAGTCGTGCATGCATTAAGGCGGATTTTTGACTGACATTACACGTATGTCAGACGTGATGATGGTATGGAATGTTCAGTTAGGAAGGTAATAATGAGCTTATTCCATCCATTCACTATTGTCATTTTGTTCAGAGAATCGTTAGTGTATTATGAAAATCACTAGGGTCATATTTTTATACGGAAAATTAGGTGTGTCATTTTTCTGTCATACAAATCATTCATTACTTATCTACTTAGTGTGAGTAGAGTCTGTCGTATTAATGTCATGATTTGGTGTCGTGGAAATATTTCATATATTTATTTTTGTCTTGAATACCGCCAGTATCTTCTTAATGTCTTGAGGATCACTTTTGTCTATATGTGTGTGTTGTGTGTCAAAGGAAAGACTTCTGTTTTATCTATAACATGAGAATAACTTCCTATTTATGTACTCGAAAGTTTATCTTAATTTGTCTTGAGGAGAACCAGTGCCTTCATAACATTATGAGAATCATGGCTGTCAAATTTATTCCATGAAAATCATTGGTCTCTCACATTTTAATTGTTGATGTCTTTTGGAAAGGAGTGTTTTTGAGTTTAAGTTATAAGTCTTTATTATTATAATTGTCTTCAGAATGACCAATAGTATTTACTTGTATCAGCTAAGTATATTTTTATTATGTGTACGTATATAATAGAAATTACTTGTCTTTCTTACGGTGCAATATATTGTTTTCTTATTTTCTTAAATGATCAGAATCACTGCGGTCTTAATAACGAGAGTAGTTGAAGTAGGGTCTTACCAGGTTTTCTAAAGAGCGGCGTGATTATTATAAACTGTAATGGGTATATTCACGAGTGGTAATTTAATCAACGTTTTAATTATGCAAGGGGAGATTGTTTGCCTTGTCACCGTGCCAGCTAAAAAAGATTGGTTCCACATTAGATGCTCTTAACCTCAAAAGGTTTTTCCTTAATTACTCCTCATTATGCCTTTTATGTCGTTGTTTGTCAAAGAAAAGGCACAGGCTTTGTCGCTGTTTATTTCAACGAAGTTGGATGTCCTCCTGCAACAAGAATTTTTTCTTTTTCTTTTCTGCCACATTGTTGATTGGTAAAAGTCTTCCAGTGCGCGTCTTTCTTTGTTCTTCTGGGAAAGCGGTGTCGATCACGCTAGTTTCCTCCTCTTCATGAGTCTTTGGAAAAGTTGACTTGACTGAGGAAAAGTGTAACTTTTATTAATTGTCAGTAGCTGAACCATAACCAAGTTTCGTTCATTAATAAAATTTTTGTTGTAAACTTAAGGAAATTTTTAATTTCTCTTATTATTTTCTGCGGGAAATATTGGGCAAGATATTTGTTATAGAATATCGGTGTCAGCACTATGGCAAAGTTATACATTTTTGGTCTGAAAAAAAAAAAAAAAAAAAACGTAAATTTGTTTCGATGATAAGATTTCCTAATGTTTAAAAATATCGTGATGAAATTAAGATGAAATTTTGTCATAAAACTTCTGTAACAAACGCAACTCAACAAATTCCCTGCATTTTCAAAGAACCATACGCGCACATTTGTCTTTGTCTAATTGAAGAAAAGAAAAAAAAATCCCAAACATGCACATTTTCATTTCCCTCTTGTTTTCCCATCCATCCCCCCTCGTTATACCACTACTTGTTTCCCACCACCACCACCACTGCATGTCTCCTCCCTCCCCTTTTCCTTTTCATTCCCACTCCTCTTCTCTTTTTTTCCTTCTCATGGGGATGGATGAACCGCCGTTGATTCCTTTGAAAGGGACTTTTTCCTGCTTTGTTTCCTTGTTGTTTTGCGGATCTGTTTCCTTTTTGCGAGGGATGATGGACGCCCCGTCTCCCACCAATAGACTTTGCCGACGTTAGTCAGCAAATCCAGGACGTTGGCTTTGTTTTGTGTAAAAATCGGAAAAAAGAAGAGAGGGTATAACAAGGGGGGGTAGGGGGGGATTTGTAGGAATGGATATCATTTTTATAAGCAAAGTAGTTTTGTTACCATTGTGGTCAAGCATAATTTTACAATTTTCGTCATCAGCCGTATTTTGTGATGTTAACCGACAGTCAGTCTCGTTTTGCAACGTTCATTCGAATGAGTAGCTAGTTTGTTTCTTCTCGTTCCTCGGGTAAGTATGGTAAAAGGTTTTTGGCAACTTATTGTCGGCAGTCCTGGAGTTTTGCGCGTCTGTCGAACTCCTCTAGCAGAGACTTGACCGATCTTGAATTGCAATTGTTTTGGATAATTCTGATCTCTTTGTGGTTAGGTTATTCAAGAGATGTTATAGAATATGAGGCCGGAAAAAGGAGAGTATTGAAAAAAAAAAAAAAAACTTAAAAAAAAAAAAAAACAAAAAAAAAAAAAATTTTTTTGGCTTGTCTGAAGGGAAGGCGTGTGGGTGTGTGTATGCCTCTCAAGGAGAAACGTGGGCTGTCTGAGTAATTAGTGGCACCTGTAGAATGGAAGTGTATGGTTATGTTTTGTTTTCATCCCCGTCCTGCAACGCGATAATAAGGAAGCCTAAGTGGAAGACAGGTCGACAGGGACAGCTGAAGGATTCGGTCGTTAGACGCTGAGCGGCTTGAGCAGGTAAAGGAATATAACAGTGGGACAATCAGTGTCATTTCACTTCTGTGATAACCAACTACCGTAGCGCTTCTCTCCCACAAAATCCTTGGCATCGAAAGTGCCATATTGTCGGGAAATACAGTCAGACGTTTAAAGTTCTTGTTTTTCTAAAGAGCGGCGTGATTATTATAAACTGTAATGGGGATATGCACGAGTTGTAACTTAATTAACGTTTTAATTACGCAAGAGAAGATTGTTTGCCTTGTCACCGTGTAATGTCGCTAATGATTATCCACGAATTTCCACAAGGCGCACCTGATCTCATCATTAGTGCTTTTAGTTGGTCTTTTGCCAGTCCAGAAGGAAGCTTGTACTGAAGAACCCAGATACTAGGTAACTTTGAGGTCTGTGGTCTTATTTAAGGGCAGGCTGAGGAGGACTTCATGGGCGTTGCCAGCTCGGTTTTTCCTCGTATTTCTTGACACAAAACCGGTGCTACTTCCACTGGGGTTTCTGTAGTTTTTAACTGTAGTTCCGTGCTGTCGTGAATCGAGGTGCCGGCGCTCGTGTTGGGTGTAGGAAGTTTTAGAATATCGACGCACAGCGTTGTGTCGAGTCCCTTGCTACGTATGGCACAAATTGGGTTGGAACTGGACATCAGAAGGTCGCTATGATTTTCCGCGGAGGAGCTTTGACTTTCGTTTCACACCTCTGGGCTTCGATGATGAGAGGGAGCTCCAGCGAGGGTCCACGGGAAGCTTTGTGAATTGCAGATGGAGGCCATATTCAGGGTCGGTATTTGAAATCAGCTTTAACCATCAAGTGGTCGACTGTCGCTCGGTCTTTTGTTGCGACGGTAAATTCTCTTTTGCAGTGATATTGATGCCAGGGTTATTCCTCTTAGGGGCAACCGACGCGACAAAAGAGGTCCGTCCTTCAGTTGGAAGCGCTCTAAATTTGACAGTGGAGGGCTCACTCGAGTCCAAAGACTAGGGGAGGGATGATGAGCACAGAGGGCCGAGGAAGAGGAAAGGATGAACGTTGAGAGAGAGGAGGGCGAAGAGCAATTGAAGGGACGAGCATGAAGGGAGAGGGAAAGGAAGAAGGTTTGAGGACGTCGAAGGACGAGGAAGGGAGGCTTGTGAGGAGGAGGAGGAGGAGGAAAGAGAAAGTTCTGCAGATGTTGCTTTATTAATTCCGGTTATCCTCGTTGTTAATGGAGGACGAGTTTCGTCGGTAAAATAACCAGGAGACGTCAATCGCGTTTATTTTCTAGGTGGCAGTTCCCCGTGCAACATCTTGATTTCTGTCCTTTAGTTTGTTTACTAATATATCGTTAGAGATAATTTCCCAGGTTCAAGTAAGTGTGCCTGTTCATTGTTGGAGGAGAGGGTGATTGTGAAATATCTTGTTCTGCCACGAGTTGTTGCGAGAAATTGAGGCTTTTCGTATTTTTCGTAGTTTTCTGATGTTCTGCGATGGGGGATAATAATCCTCTTGCGTTCTATGCTAATTCTTGTTATTCTGCAAAGAAGGATCCTGTCAGTTGTCCTTTGGTGCATTTGCATTCTTTTGATCTCACTGGTGCAGATGTATGAGATGCTGCTTTCAGATAAATCTTCTGTATTATTACAGGTTATGCCAGGACGATTATATCAAAATATTCTTTTAACGAAGAAAACCATATTATTTAAGTGAAATCAAATCTTCTAAAATCAAATCATGGCTAAAATGACCTCTGAATGATTTGTTAGTCATTTTCATTTTTTTTTTTTGATTGATTAACACTGAAAAGTCTTTCTCTTCCTGTGAGGATGCATTGTAATACCAGCCAGGATGCTACTTTGTACATCTCTCACATTTTTGTCGGCTGTCGCTTATACATATGTGCATACGCCTCCTAATATACCTTGAAGGTTTAATGCAGACTAAATGTGTCGTCTGCTATCTTAGGAAACATTTCGTCATTTTTCAGACACATCATTAATCGCTTCCCCTTGTCAAAAGGAAAGACAGCGCTGTGCTGCGAATGTTTCATGTATGATTTTCAGTGAAGGAAATAGTTTGTTTCTTTTTCCAGTAAATCTGCCAGTGGGGTGAAAGGAAAAATATTCATCAGTGCATTAAGAGTCAGAAAATTATAAAACACAAAAAGGTGCAAGCGTTTCGTTTCCTGTTTTCAGTTATTTTCTTAAGAAAAAAAAAGTTTCTGCGTGAGCGTGTGTATGTGTGTGTGTGTGTGAGAGAGAGAGAGAGAGAGAGAGAAGAGAGAGAGAGATTCTACGGAAAAAATAGAATTATCCACCTGTGGGATACGTGGGTATTAGAGAGAAAGGTGGAGGAGGGGGGGGGGGGGGCGCTCATTATGTGTGTGTTTTTTTATTATCATCCTCCAGGTAAGAATATAAAAAAAAACATTGACAAGTGATGTGTGTCTGTCTTTGTGTGTGTGTGTGGGTGTGTAAAGACTCTTACGGAGGATTTCTCTTATTGTTGATATTTTCAAAACCTATATGATGAGCATCGACATATGTAAAGATGGACAGATAAGACAGATAGATGGAAAGTAAGGTAGTGCCGAGAATGCTTTTAATTTTAGTTGTTATTTCCAAGGTAAAAATGTGGAAGCCGTTGGTACTTGGGAGGAGAGAGAAGAGGAGATTCAGAAGTCTTACATTTATTTTTTTTCTGAGCCTCCTGATTCAATTTTCCAGGCAATTAAACTTTCCCTTGCGGTCCTTAAAATATATACGCCTTTTCTTTTAATGGAGCCCCTGGCACCAAAGAGTAAAGTTACTTAAACCTTTATTTTACATTAACGGTGCCTTATTATGGCCTGAGAAACAGAATGGGAATGTTGCGATTAGTCACTTGTTCATACGTTTGTTTAGTTGTTATGGGTTTTCTTACAGTTACTTGTTAAGATTTATTACCTGCAATTGTTTTGGGCAGTACGACTGGTGAGATGTTGAAGACACCATTATGGTTCTTGCAAATGTATAACTTCACAATTTTTTGCAGAAGAGATGCTTTCCTAAAACACAAATGCTCCTGATCGTCGTAGTTATTTTTAGCATGAGGGGTCAGGTCAAGGTCACAAGGTTACTTACCCAAGTAAAGACTTCATTAGTGGTTTATGCGAGAAAAATGTAACTTACCTTTTTTACCAAGTGCGAGTGATATTTCTTCGTCTGTGTAATTGTTGTTGTAATGACAAGATAAGTGGGGCAAGGGCACTGACAAAATTAAGGACGGGAAATCTTCACAGAAGTACGCTCGCCGAATATGAATT
The DNA here is from genome assembly GCF_015104395.2 of Macrobrachium nipponense. Lineage (NCBI taxonomy): Eukaryota > Metazoa > Arthropoda > Malacostraca > Decapoda > Palaemonidae > Macrobrachium > Macrobrachium nipponense. Next base: position 116,293,433 of record NC_087201.1, read on the forward strand.
ACAGTCTCATAGTTCCAAAGTTATAGCCAAGTTCAATTTCTTTATGGACTTGCAGATAAATGGATATACTGTCTCTTTTCATGAACATATGTAGTACTTGATGTTGGAGTAAGGATTATGAGAATTATTTACATTGTCAAGGTAAACGTGACAGGCACACTGATTGACATATAGTTTGACAGTCTTCCTTCACGGCACATGTGCAAGATGGTTCACCTTTGTCATTTTACCAAGTTTGATCAAATTCTTTCCAGCGTTAAGGTCAGGGAAAGGCTTCATACGTGGAGTGTACTTGCCAAATGGGAAGTCTCTATTTGTTGTAGTTCAAGAGTTATGGCTAACATTAAGGATGCGCACAGACTGATAGATGTGCTCATGAAGGGGTTATTAGGATGACAAGCATAGTGTGGTAAATGCCTCCCCTCTCCTACACAGCAGCTTTACCATCTTTTCAGTCGAATTTATATCTCCCTGTGTTCATGTGTATTTGTGTAAACCATTTAGGCAAAAACACCAGGAGTTGACGTGAGCTATAAACAGAAGATACAGGTTCTAATTATGAGCGGAAATTTTAATCATTTATATTCATGTGCAATTGCATGATTGATATTACAACAAAGTAAGAATCTCCAATCATCATCTGATGTTGTTTATGTTTACTCAGTTACCATGATTTGCTCCCAGACTTGGAACGTTAAGTGTAAACCATCCAGCGGTCAGTTATTAGCAAATATTTAAACTTTTCGATTAATAGGGAAAGTATTGTAGGATCCCACGCGAACCCAACACCATCTCATCTGGCAAGCTTATCTTACCTCGACGAAATACAAGAAACACAGCAAACGTCACGCATGTTTTGTACATATATTTTCATCCATATTATTGTGATAAATGGAATTTGCGGAAGGGAATGGCCATTTGCTAAACGAGAAAACAGAAAAGGAGAAATTAAATATAAGAAACAGAACCAGTAACCTATGCTTTAAGAAATGTAGAAACTAATAACGGCATAGGCTCATAACCCTGTCCTGCCTTCATGTACGTTATTATTCTTCCTTTATTAACTTTAAAATATGTAGTGTTTTATCATCGGTCTCTTATAAATATAGTGTACAGTTTTGATTGATCATAAACTTGTTCTGTGGCATCTGCCTTTGAACGGGTAAGCAAATCACTTCTTATATAAGAGAGCCGCAAAGTCCTGACTCTATATTAGCAATGCATTTTCCGATGCTCTCTCTTCGCTCTCATTCTGTTTCAGTTTCCACTACATTTTCAATGGTCTCTTCATTCTCCAGCCCTTATACATAAAAGATTTCTCCTCCAGGACGTACATGTATGAGGCTCCTTTTCCATCGCCTATTTAACATGGGCTTTGAAAGTTCATCAAATATTCATGAAGGAGTTCCTAATCTTAGATTGGACCGTTGATAAACGCTTTCTTGTCTTAGAAGGGCTGATGAAGTCTTTCAGTTTAATTCGTATAGTAATGTGGACATAGCAGGAATATATATTATTTTCGTATGGAGTATATTATGTCAATAGATAAGTAAGAGATTCAGATTTGTTTTTGCTTTTTGGACCTTATTGTGATCCACACAGCTGTCACGATTTGCTCCAGAGGTCACAGGAGTTTCCGTGCCAGAGGCGTTTGGCACAGTCTCGCTTTCGAAATGCATCTAATTCGCTTATTTGTCTAGATGGGTCTTTCACTTTTCCTATAAATACCATGTAAAAAATACCCGAAAACCTACTAAAATACGTACATGGTATTGTAAACCAAAATGTATTAAATCATATTTTTAGCTTTTAGATATACATATTCCTAAGGTACATAACGTAAATGTTTGGACATAATTAATTTTTGTTTGTTTGGGGAAATAAAGCTTTCATTTTTTTCATAAGTCCAAGTGAAGATTTTACTTTGTGCTAATTATAATTTCATGCACTCATTAGGCAGCTGAGTGGTAGCGTAATGAGAGAGAGCGAGTAAGAAAGGGAAAATAAATGCCCTGAAATATATAAGAAGAATGAGTTTGTGGGAAAGAGGTTGACGTGTTTTGTGTATGAGAATGAAGGAATTTGAATTTAATGAAATATACTCATATACATACATAAATGCATACATACATACATATTTACATACATTCATACATACATGTATGTACATATATATATATATATATATATATATATATATATATATATATATATATATATATATATACACACACACACACACACACACACAACACTCACGTTGATGGACAATTAAAATTCCTTTCTTGTTCATATTTATTTCCCGACATTTCGTAATTTTTCATTTTTGATTACATCTTCAAGGGCTCTTAAACCTCAAACATAAATTTTTGACACTTAAAATTATGATTTAAAAAAAAATCAAGATATATTAGAATTCACAAAGTAAGACGTTTGTATTGGACATACATATCACCAGAGTAAAAGAAACATTAATGGAAGGAAAATTTATACATATATATAATACACCTCAAGGCTGTTGACTGCTTGTTTGATGATGAACCGGTTGTTTGATCAGCAAGTACTCTAAAAAGGGTCATTCCTGGGTGTTGGGTGTTTGTCTCAAGGGTGGCGAAGTGACCGGGAAGAAAGGAGTTTTGACCCAGTCTCATTGTCTGGGAAGACCACCAAAGGGAAGAATACCGAGAGAGCTTTGTAGGAGAAACAATTTCTCTACGACCGACTGTTAATGTCGACGGCGATATGAAACTTTAATGATTATACTGTCTTTTGAAAATTATCTTCCTGAGAGGGGAATTGACTTAGAATATATATATATATATATATATATATATATATATATATATGTGTGTGTGTGTGTGTGTGTATGTATATATATATATATATATATATATATATATATATATATATATATATATATATTCCAAGTCAATTCCCCTCAAGAGAGAGAGAGAGAGAGAGAGAGAGAGAGAGAGAGAGAGAGAGAGAGAGAGAGAGAAACAAGCATCATCGAATTACGTTTCATAAAAAGTAAATTGAGCAATCAAATGTGTTTACCAGTCGACCCTTAGGGGATTGGTTGTAGCTTTGCTGTGTGGTTCCTGAATTTAGGTGTTATCAGAATTCATTTTAAAGCTTGTTGTTCACTAATAATTCTATCAAAGCATTCCTCATTTATGAGTTGCATTAGAGTAACGATCGTTGCTTGGTTTTTTGCCTCGTGTTTTTGTAGTTTTTAGTAGATCAGCCTTTCTACTCATTATCCTAGACGGGGAGCGCTTTTTATGAAGTTAGCTGGGGATCATTCGATTTAGAGCCTCGTGTTTACCGAGTGTGTAGGTCGATATGAATTATGTCAGCATGCAGACTAAAAACCAGAGATTTCGTTGGACACTTGTTTACCGTTGCCGTGATTTGAGGCGTGAAAAGCAGTTCGTTCTTTTTGTATATACATATCACATTTTCTTTTATCTACTGTAGTTATGGCAACTCTATGCGTTATTAGGTTTCGAATCTTTGTGTATTGCCGGCCTCACCTGTTCTTCTGTGTTTGTATTTTCTGTGTTCCACGTGGTGGGGCATCATTATCAGACACATCCGTCCAAGTATTAAAACTCACAGGAGAGTTGGGCAAGAATGAGTGAGTCATCAGATGAAAGTCGTTTTCAGATGGTTTCAGCGGGAATGTCCGGCCTTCATTTACGCAGCAATACTCTGGATTTCATCCACGATTTTTCAGAAATGAGGGTTATGTAATGAAGACGTGAATGCTTCTTGTATATTATATCTCCCGTAGGGGGTGCTGCCAGTGCACCTGACGCGGTCCACTGTAAACATTAATTACCATTCCTCGCTGCGTCCCTTCGGCCACTAGCAGCAACCCCTTTCATTCCTTTTACTGTAGGTCAGTTCATATTCTCTTTCTTCCCTCTAACTTTCCGCTCTCTCCTAACAAATTTTTAACAGTGCAACTGCTTTGAGGTTTTCCTCCCGTTACACCTTTCAAACCTTTTTACTGTTAATTTTCGTTTCAGTGCTGAATGACCTCATAGCTCCCAGCGCTTGCCTTTTGGCCTAAATTCTATATTCTCATGTATGTTAAATCCTCTCCGATAGTGACAGAGTCATAAGAAAGTGAAAAATAATCTATTTGTGAATGGCGTTTCAAGATTGACTGATCTATTGCCATCCCCTCCACCTCACAGCAAAGCATAACATTTTTTCCGCTTTGGGTGAATTTTCTAAACTATCAAGCATTAATGTAATATTGACAGTCCCCAGTTCAGCCGTAAAAAACCCTTTTCAGGCGATCGAATTCGGTGAATTTGGTCCTTGTTTTTCTTTAGTTGTTATCGTCACTCAAAATCTCTCATTCACACCACTTGTAGGTATTTAGTTGATTTCATGAGCCCTGGTGCTTTTGAGGATCTGCCTGCCTGGATGGGGCAATCGAAGACCTCCCCTCTAAGGCATCATGCGATGTGGAAATGGCCCTGGGCCTAGCTCTTTAAATAGCTTTTCAATAACCCGCCATTTAATTCTTTGTGGCCGCCGAATTTCCTTCCACTAAATAAAGATTTCCCTGCCTCCACTTGTATGCCTAAACAAACACTGAGGCACACACCTGAACTAACGCTCGCAAGACTCTGCCTTGGGCAGTTTCCGATTGAACATTAACGATTTGTTTCCTGTACACTTTCCCATCCTCCTGCCACTCTCTCTCTCCCCTTCCAAACTCAGGCTCTCTTTCACTGGTGAATAACGGACACGTTTCTCGTTATGGGATTTGTCAACGCGTGCTTTGTTGCCTCAGTAAATTGACAAATACGTGATGGTAAGTAGGTTTTCTTACCATTGAGTATTAGGAACGCTTGTTCTGCCGTTACCCAAATGTTGGCCAGAAATGATTTTTCTCGTAATGGACAGGCGTTTCATATTCCAGTGTTGGCTGCGGTATATGTATGCAAACTTCATGTAAATCCATCCACAAGCATCCCATCGAATAATGTAAAAGTACACGCACTTGCCCATCCAAATGTGCTACCTGTAAAGAGTGCCAATTGTAACGTTGAACTTGAATTTTCCCATATTCTCTCAATGCACCGTCCATTTTTTCTCTCTTTCCGCAAGCTCCCGCTCGGCCGAAGGATCTCTTCCAGATCGAGATCCTTTTTGCCTATCCCCCTCCTCTCTCTTTTGCGTCATATAGTCCCTCCTTCTCCACCGCCCCCCGCCCCCCTCCCCGCATAGACCGCTGATTCTGCTCCTCCCCACTGATTCTCCTCCCTCCCCCGACCGCCCCAGGAGTCCCTCGACTCTTCGACCACTTCCGGATCCTGTGCCCTACTCTATCGACCTGCATCTTTAATGCTATTGATCCACTGATGGCTTAAGTTTACTCATCAACTTCAGAGGAGAAATAAAAAAAGGTCGCCCAGTCCAACACCCTTGACGCCCTCAATCAGGTACTGTTTGTACTTTGTTTTCCTTAAATAGTAGTCCACGTGAGATGCGCCACCTTTTGCCGTTTCCCTTCTAATGAGTAAACAGGTGGATGATAAAAAATAAGTAAACGTCATATATATCCCCATCCTTTCAAAGGATTAAAAAGACATAGTGAAACAATATACATTTTAAATAATATATATATATATATATATATATATATATATATATATATATATATATAGCATATATGTATGTATTAATGTATATATATATATATATATATATATATATATATATAAATATCTATATATACATATATATATATATATATATATATATATATATATATATATATATATATATATATTATATATATATATATATATATAGTATAAATGCATATCATTGGCTTGAGAATATAGGCGGTATAGTGAGGTCTCCTCTTTTGACCTAGAGCTGCAGTATTGTAGGAAAAATGATTTTTTTAGGGAATGCTCAGGTTTTCAGATGTACTATATTTCTAGTAAACAGTTTTATTGGTACACGAAATCTAAAAACCACAGGGGCTTAGTTAAGTTTGAAAAATGCAGCAGACTCGAAAAGAATGCTTACTTATATCATTCTCTTTTTCTACTGGACTGAGAACTCTTTCATGGATAAGAAGATGGAACATTTGCAGCTGGGTTCGACTTGTGCGTTGCAGTATGCTGTATTCCTGGAAATGCCTGTATCTTTTCCAAAATACACTTTCGGATGATAACTTTCATTACTGTTTTATGAAACAAGGAGTATTAAAACTAATGAATATTTCTCCCTGAAAATCAGAATCTTCTTTTATTATGGTCATGCTATAATAGTTTATCAATACGGCATTGTGTTTGACAGAATAAGGAGTATGCAATTTGACTTTATCACAATTTCGACAATAGCACACCATCCCAAAGGTGTTTATTTTCTCGGGGCCCTCCCAAGAAATCTCTCATAAATCACGCGCTCTTGTCGGAATTTCGTACCGCAGGGAAATCTGTTAACTCTAATTTGATCAGTCTTCGTGTGACTGATTGTAGGAAGCGAAGGCGTTGCTCGTCTCCTCTGTTGTCTGGAATCCGATACGAGCCGCCTAATACTCCTCTTTTTTTCTTCTTTCTCTTCCCCACCGCTATCAATCTTCCTTCCTAATACTGCCTCCAATAGATCGGTTTACAGAGGAGAGGATTTCATTCCGGAAGAGAGAGAGAGAGAGAGAGAGAGAGAGAGAGAGAGAGAGAGAGAGGCGGGCGGCCGGGGAAAAAAAATAAAACAATGAAGACAGGTCTGACGTGAACGCCACTGGTATTTTTTATGAATTATAAATCTTTGCGACGCGTATTGATAAGGTACATGGAAACGATTACAGGAATGCAAAAAAACCGTTACTCGACTCCACCTCAAATAGTTAAATAGTGGCAGGTGTCAGTGTTGACGTAGTAGGTCTTTTAATGTATTAGATTGAATTCGTATTTAGAGATTTAATTGAGTAATATATATATATATATATATATATATATATATATATCTATATATATATATATATATATATATATCTATGGGGAGTGCGCAACTGTTGGGGGATGACTTACATTAACTGCAAATCACCAGAACAAGGAGGGACAATCTTATAATTAAAATGAGGCTGAGGGCCTGTTTCGGAGTAGGTATTGATTATGTAGACTCTAAGCTCACGAATCTTCATTGCACTGGCCAGTTTATCTCACAACAACTCCGCAAGCCTACTTGTGGACACAGCATATGTCACGCGTCCTTTATACAAATATCTCCTCTATTATTATTTTCGTATTAAGTGTATCATCATCATCATACACATTGCAATGTCAGCTTAACTTCAGTTAGGTATGGTGTATCAATTCATCTGTATATTTCCATCTATCAACGAACAAGTGATTGTGTTTTACCTGTGTTTCTGTTCGCTTGATGGCAGGCACTACATTTCTACTTGAAGAGCTATTGACTCGTCTGTTTGTCGTATGAATAAATCAGTAAATTTGTAGATGCTGCCTCTTACTCACACCTTCGCTACATTAGTGACCACAGAGATGAATGACCGGGTGACACCAACAATGCCAGGCTAAAGTGAGACCCTCGATGCCACGTCCATACATCTATCTCCATTCACGCCCCACAACCCAGAAGCTTAGTTCTTTAGGGCGGAAGCAATCTTCCAATCGAAGAAAATCACCTCCTCAACACACAAAGCAGACACCATCCTCAAATTCGTGCTGGACAACATCTTCAAGCAGGTTGCAGGATGGCTCGAAGAACTTCAAACCCCTATCACCTACGAATTGCAGAAGGACCAGCTGAAGGCACCTTCAGTATGCCACCTGCCCTAAGAGCCAAGAAATTCCTCATTTATGTGGGGGCACCCATAGGATACGAGCTGCCAACGCATGTCTACAAACAGCTGTGGCAGCTCATCATGCTACCCACCACAGACGGCCAACCTGAGTCATCCATAGACCTTGTGAGTGAGGTACTCCTGGCAAGACTACCCCGTCAAACAGTGGTGGCCAATCCCAACGCCTCCAACATGCCAATCGAAGAATTCCTGAAGTTGGTTGACACATAGCACTTGACCCACATGATGGCGAAGCCCATGCAGCCATCAACAGAAGCAGCAGTGCCCTGACAGGCCTAGCAGTGAACTGACACAGAATCCGACAGTGACCCAGAAGGACTAGCCGCCTCTATATACAAACAAAACTTCCCCAGGCAATTCATCAAGGGGAAGGCCAGACAGAAGAAAGACGAACCAACAGAGGGGATGTGCTACTTACACTGAAGAGATGGGAAGAATGCCCGCAAGTGTGACAAAGACTGCCTGTTTTCAAAAAGTATGCAAGGAGGGCGCATACATGACCCAACCAACAACTTGTCAGCTGTGAGCAGACCAGTTGCTTCATAAGAGAAACTGTGCCTGCCCATTGCTGTCTTTCCTCCAGGTACAAACGAAGAGGCTCCACGTGCCTCTTCATCAAGGATGAAAGGTCAGACCTAGAATTCCTCGTTGACACTGGAGTGTGCAGGTCATTTGTGCCAGCCAGTCTAAAGAACACTCAGGCTGCTCCACCCACTAGCCTCCAAGTATCCATTTCCAGTAGAGCAACACTCAAGATGTTATGTTGAGGGTTGTGGGGGCGGCGACACCAACGTTTCATTCATTGGGAAAGACTACAGTTGTGATTGTGTTTAATCTCTGTCGGCGCTACACTTCCGCTTGCAAGAGTTATTGACCTGTCTGTTTGTTATATGAATAAATCAGAAAGTTTACTCATGCCTTTGCTGCAACCCCATTCTGCACAAGATTTTTAAGGGAAATTTAATGATACTAAACAAACTCAGTAATCCTGGTTAATGTCCTTTGCTTCTTCTTGGTTAATCTGGTATTTGAGTTAATCCATAACAGTTGTTCCAAAACGGAAGAACTACCTCAGTTTTGATGACCTTTGTTAGCCTTAAAATATCTGTCTGTACCTTTAATCTCATATCTTGTTTGTAAAATCGTGTTTTCGATGTAAATCCTTCTTCACTACATGAAGTGTGCTTGGAAATATCTTTGAGTCAAGATTGATCATCTTGCATTCCAGTGTTGTATATATATATATATATATATATATATATATATATATATATATATATATATATATATATATATATATATATATATATATATATATATATGTATGTATGTATATGTGTGTGTGTCTGTGTGTGTATTGGGAGTGGCATGGAATTATATTAAATTGTAAAGATAAAGATGGCCGTTCTACGAGAAGAATCATATTTAATGAGAATTATGACAAAATACGTGAAGAACGTTGGCTTCATTCCACCAGTCTGATGCAATTTTCAATCTTAAGCAATTCCAGCTTATCCTATTCGTTGATAACTGTGCATCAGGCTCGGTATGGAAATGCATATATGCATGCATGTGCTCACTCCCACGAATATATACAGAGAAAAATCGTATCCCTAAAGGGGTTGGATGCGGAGAAAAATAAGACAGGTCTTGTGTTTGTGTTTTTTCCGAGTCCGTCCCTGCAGAGGCTCAGTCTTTTCTGTAATAATTGCGGTTTGCTGTTTTGCTTTAAAGAATATATTTTAGTAGTAATCTTTGGATAGTTGTGTATGTACGTATGTATGTACACACATATATATATATAGTATATATATGTATATATATATATATATATATATATATGTAGATATGATATATAATATATTATATATATATATATATATATATATATATATATATATATATATATATATATATATATATATATATATATATATATAATATATATATATATATATATATATATATATATATATATATAATATATATATATATATATATATATATATATATATATATATATATATATATATATATATATATATAAGATATATATAATATATATATATAAAATATATATATATTATATATATATATATATATATAGTATATATATATATATTATATATATATTATATATATATATATATTATCCATCAAGTATCCATGAAATGACCGAAAAGGAAGGCCGGCACTATTTGTGAGTTGTGCTGACTTCTTGGTGTTTTAATTATCCTGCTTCTCTTGTTTGGCTCCGCCCTTGCCTAGGGAACGTCGTTCCAGGTGTTCGTGTCTTGCGTGTGTGCGTTTCTTTTCAGTTTTGGAGTATATGATATTTCTAGAGATGCTGTCTTCGAATCCATTTCAGGTGTTGCCTGTCTAATATTACATTGTTAGTGCA